>NW_006239388.1:99510-130059 GCF_000226075.1 Solanum tuberosum | reverse complement strand
AATTAATGGTGTTAAATTGTCCAATAATATAAATTTTAAAAGTACAACCATAAAAGAAGAATGTACAACACTATCTAAGCACATATCATTCAACACTTGTCATATGCTAAGTAGTAGATATTCCCACTTATTATATATATATATATATATATTTCATTAAGAATAAGATGAAATGTTTGGAATTAAATTATTACTCTAACTAAGAAAAGATGTTTTCTTTTGGGGGATGACTAAAATCTGATAATATATCAATAGAATATTGTTAGCTATATAGAGCAAAATCGACGAGTTGTGTACCTTATATTTTACAGCGAAAATCATTGATTTTGCTACTTTAACATGATTGGTCCAAAGTCCCACTTTGAATCACTAGGAAACAAAGTTTGATTCACAAACTAAATGTCTATCTTCAGACATAAAAAGTTTTTTTTTTCTTCTTATGGTTTGTGTTATCTTTTTGTTGTTTATTTTTACGTTGTTTTTTTCTTCTTTGACTGTAAAGGAATAAATCCTTTTATCAAGAGGGGTTGGGAAGTTTTTTCAGTTTAATAATTGTTCCCCTCCTTCTTTTTCAAATAAGAGATAATTAGATCTTATCTCTTATCAGACAACTTCTTGGATCGGGTCGGGTCGGTCTACATGGGCGAACCACGACCCAAAACTTACATCTCCCACTTCACATATGATGGACAAGACCCAAGCTAATACAACATCAACTAGACACACAATTCAAACAACAAATAGTCCGTGCGACTTGTGAGCATCAAGAGTTTAACTTTAAGGTTTTCCAAACCCCACATAGAAATCCAATCACATTTGGAAGGAATATATTCACTACTTATATGAGAATATTATTACTCACAATACCCCAGACTTCATTCACTACTTCAATGGTTATTCATTCAATCCTTCATCTTCTTAAAGAGGTTAACTCTAGTTCATGTTTAACTTTATACACACATTTACACTCAATATTAATATGGTTAGTGCAATAGTTGGCTTGTGTATACAAGTTTATTATTCAATTAATTGTCTTTTCTTTTTACTTGAATCTATCTATTTCAATTCAACTGCTTTTCTAGACATGTACTGCATTGTCGAATCATTCATGGATATTAGTAACATGCTAAAGTAGCAACATCGATTGAAACTTCAAGAAATAACAAAATATCAAAGGGTATTTCATTGAAAAGTCATTTTAACTTTTCAGGATCTCACACAATGAAGAAACATGGAACCATTCTTGCATTGACCCATTGATCGCTTGACATACGTGGTATGAAATATGTGCTACGATGTTTTCACCTTATATTGGTGTATGTGTCTCATTCTTTCGATTATCCAACATCGTACCTAGTTTCTCTTTTTCAGTGATCTTTAAACTCATATCTTAGAAGACATTTGTCTGGCTCATAAAAAAAGCCATAATATGGTGGTGAAACTCATCTCTTCATGTTCCTCAATGTAAGAGGTGATTGCTCGTGTGAGAGAGACAATTCCGTGACTTGTTCGACACACTTTATTTCTTACAAAATATTACATGCATACTACATTTGAACATAAATTAAATAGTATTATATAGAAGATAATTATTATAACAATCAAGTTATTTTACAATACTGAAATGTCATCATATTCTACGCAAACCTATAGCCTTAACATGTATTTTAAACAGGTCTCTGTAGATGGCCTTCGTAAAAGGATCAACTATCATTTCACGTATAGGAATGTATTGCAAAGTTATTTATCCACTTGCGACTACGTCTCTCACAAAGTTATTCTTGATGTCAATGTGTTTGGTCTTGCTGTAATACTTAGGATCCTTTGTTTATACGATAGTCGCTTGACTATCACAATATAGAATCATAGGAACCCTTAGAATTCTTCGCAGTACTCAAATGCTCAAAGAATCTCTATAACTAAACAATTTCTTGTACTGCAGACGCACAAGCCACAAATTCAGATTCCATGGTTGAAAGAGTTGTGCAAGATTGCTTCTTACTTTTCCATGAAATAGCACCACCATTTAGTAAGAAAGCATAACCGGATGTTGATTTTCTATCATTCCGGTCACCAGCCCAATCAGCATTTGTATAACCTCTTAAGAATAATTCAGATCCATTATAACAAAGTGTATGATCTGCAGTTCCCTTCAAGTATCAGAATATTCTCTTTACTGATTTTCAATGATCTCTTCCAGAATTGGATTGATACATGCTATATACTCACAGCATAACAAATGGCTGGGCGAGTACAAATCATAGCATACATCAAACTCCTAACAACACTAGAATAAGGAACTCAAGACATGTCTTCCTTTTCTTTTTCAGTCTTTGGACACATTTCAAGGCTTAAAGTTTCACCCTTTGATACAGGAGTATCCATGGATTTGCAACTATTCATTCGAAAATGTTCCAATATTTTCTTTGTATAAATTTCTTAAGATAAACTCAAAAATTTCTTAGAACGATCTTTGGATCTTAACACCCAATATATAGTCTGCGTCATCCATATCTTTCATATCAAATGATTTTGAAAGCCATGACTTGACAATCTTCATATACTCCAAATTATTTCCAGCTAATAAAATATTATCTACGTAAAGAGGAAGAATTACAAAATTTCTATTGGACTTTTTCACATAGATGCATTGGTTTTCATCGATCATGGTGAAATCAAATGACATCACCTCCTTATGAAATCTCAGGTACCACTGCCTTGAAGATTACTTTAGGCCATAAATTGATCTTTTCAATTTACAAACTCTCTTTTCTTGGCCTTTAACAACGAAACCAACTGGTTGTTCCATGTAGATTTCCTCGTTTAATTCTCCATTGAGAAAAGCGGTCTTCACATTCATTTGGTGTAATTATAGATCTAAAAGTGCAACAATAGCTAAAAGTAATCGTATAGAGGTAAACTTCACAACTGGTGAAATTTTTTCCTCATAGTCTATTCCAACTTCTTGAGTAAAACCTTTTTCCACCAATCGTGCTTTGTGTCTTTCTATCGACCCATCTGATTTGCGTTTAACTTTGAGAATCCATTTATTCCCAATAGTTTTACGTTCCTTAGGAAGGTCAACTAGATTCCAGACTTTATTAGTTTTCATGGACTCTAATTCTTCTTTCATTGCTTTTAACCATTCATCTCTTTTAGCGCTCAATAAGGCCTCGGTCAGAGAATTAGGTTCATCCAATTCTGTAGGAGATACACCAAGAAAGCATAATCCTCAATCTCATAAGATCGTGTAGGTACACATTTTCTTGTACTATTACGTATTTGAAGTTCAAATTCCTCTATAGGATTTTGGGATTCATAACTCCCAATTGAACTAGGATTTATTTCTTGATCCATTGAATTATCAAGTATGTCTGACAACATTACATGATCTTATAAATTCAACATTTCGTAGAGAGGCTCAACTTCATTTTTGGACATAGTTTACCAAACTCACCAAAGCGATCTTTAATATATGTTGCACAACCCCACGGTCGTAGATCATTAAGATTTATTTTATGACCAGTCCAAAGTTCATAAGGAGTGGAAGAAACTGATTTAGTAGGCACTTTGTTCAATATGTAAGTTGCAGTCAATAACGCATCTCCCCAAAAAGAGATAGACAAATTTGTTTGCGCCATCATTGATCTTGTCATGTCCGATAATGTTTTATTCCTTCTTTCAGCTACACCATTTTGTTGAGGTGTATAAGGAGTAGTTAATTGTTTGATAATACCTTTTTCAGCACATAATTCTCCAAATTGTTTTGACAAATATTCACGTCCTCGGTCAGTTCTTAAAGCCTTTATGCTTTTATTTAATTGATTTTCAACTTCATTCATATATCTTTTAAAGCACTCAAGTGCTTTAGATTTATGAGAAATCAAATAGACATAACCAAAACGCTTGAAATCATCAATAAATATAAGGAAAAATTACAGAAATCCCACCTTTTAGTTTACTTATTACCATTATCCTCTATAAGTTTTACAAATCTCCAAAATCCCTCATTTTCGCACATCAGATTAATGTATCAGCGCTTATATTATTGTATCTCGCGCATCAGATTAATGTATCAACGTTTATATTATTGTATTCGTTTGAGAGATTTTTGTAATTATAAGCTTTTAAGGGATAGATTGTAATTTTGCCTTAAAAAGTATGTGATTTCTGTAATTTGCCCTAAATATAATGAAGTATGTAGCACCAGACTTTAGCCTTACATTCATTGGACCACAAATATCAGAATGAATTAATTGAAGTGGGAACTCAGCTCTCTTAGCCTTCCCAAATGGTTTACGCGTACTCTTTCCAGCAAAACAATTTTCACAAGTTTGCATAACAATTTTGGTGAAAGAACCTAAATGCCCTTTCTTTGCCAACCTATTTATTCGATCTTGCCCTATGTGACCTAATTTTGCATTCCATGTAATAACATCAATATCATTGTTATTTGAATAACATGCAATTACACAATGGTCAACATAATAATCATAAGTTGAAGGATTACAATCTAAAACGATTATAACGTAGTCCAAAACCATATAAAACATTATCTAAAATTATTCTAACACCATTATGACTAAAAAAATTCAAAATCAACGTCTAAAAGAACATACATAGATACTAAGTTTCATCGAATCTGTGGAGCATATAGGACGTAATCAACATCAAGGAACGACCACCACGCAAGTCCACTTTGCAAGTGTGTCTATACCTTTGACTTCCAGCCTAGCATTATTTCCTACGTAGATCCACTTTGATTTAGATGAAACTCGACGAAACTCCACAAATGCCTCTCTATCTCGACTCACGTGATCGATGGATCCTGAGTCTACAATCCACATAGGATAAAATTCAATTAGTAAAGAAATGCTAGAAACATGTGTAGCACTTAGAGATGCATTTAGAAGTGCTACAATTTTGAGCTCGGTATATTCACGAGCAAAATGCCCCAGTACTTGGAAATTGTAGAACTTCATTTTACTTTTGTCTCTCTTTTTGAAAATCCTTTTCCTTTCTTGGAATTCGACTTCTTCTTTTTCTTAGAGAGTCCTTCTCCAGTCTCTTTGTCTTTCCCATTTCTTTTCCATTCTTCTTGCGCATGAAGCCTGAAGATTTTGTAGCACTTGACTCTACCACAAAGGCATTAAAAGCGACTTTACTAGCACGATGACGCTCATCTTCAAGTTCAACATGATGTGCAATATCAGAAAAAGTTTTGATGCTATCATTATGAATCAAGTTAACCTTCAAATGTTCCCAATTATTGGGACGAGACCGAATCACTGCCTAAACTTGTTGCTCATTTGAAAGAACATGTCCAACACTCTTGAGTTGATCTATCATGTTTCACATCACCCTAAGGTGTTGTTTGATATTCTGATCATGATGATTTTTATAATTGTCAAATTGATAGTCAACTGTCGGAGATGGGTTACAGACGTATCCTCATATGCGCCCACATAGCCTGAGCAATAGTGAATTCCTCACATTCATGTATGGGGTCATCAAACACAGAACTAACTATTATTCCTTGTGCAGTGAAATTAGCTTTTTTTCAAGCTTTGTAAGCTTCAGGATTCCTTCTGTGTTGTGTCGTAATACCCTCTTCTGGTTGATTCAAAACATGATTTATACCTTTTAGGGCATTTCGCTCTTCCAGTACATACCATATTTTACGACTCTAGATGTCGTAATTGTCACTGTTAAATTTTCACCTTTGTTTAAGTCAGCAATGATACTTTTTTATGTCATGTTTGTTATTGAGATATGTTAAGGCAAGAATTTTTAATCAATTATGCATGCGACATACACATTCAAGCAAATCAATTCTCATAAAGATTTTATATTTAATGTTAAATCGAAAAGACACGTATGCATCCAATCATCATCTACAAACTAAATATTTAACCAAAATTCAAATTTAATTTCTTAATGTGTATACTAATATAGTAAAGACTTTAATAGCAAAGATTTTTAAGTCTAATAACATAAATTGAGGAAAAACAAACTACATAATTCATATATTGAAAAACAATAAGCAATAACAAATTACAAGTCATTCAAAGACTAAAATCCTCCCACAAGTCATCAAGACAACAAATATACACCCTAAAAGGCTAATTGGGTCAAATTTCATGCCCCAAGGTTCACAGAGAGCGTCTGTTAAATAAGCTAAGGCTTTCCAATCTGAAATTCCCTTATAATCAACTAGTTCAACCCATTTTATTTCAAAAGGTGAATAAAATCACGTGCTGAAATATTAAGGGACATCTTCAAAGACTCAAACTCTTTAACTTTTTTCTCTTTTTCCCTTCGAATGGCCTTTTCAATCCTTAACAGATTTTGTGTCACCCTTGGGACACCAATTCATATGATTTCATGTCCTCAGAAACATGTCCTACGATGACTTGATCTTCTACCTTGTCCTTTTGCTCGACTTTGAGAACTCCCACTTGGAGTAATTTGAGCATGTTCCCGTTCAGCCATATCTCTCAAATAAGAACAAAATGGAAATATGATTAATATCATTTAATGCGACAACGTATGTCACAAATTTCACGCAGAAGACAAGGAATTGCTTAAGGAACATAAGGACTAAACGAATTTATTGAGACCAATTTTAATGCACATAATTAAAATCATAATTTAGTCAAAATAATTGGTCAATAATTAGATTTTATACATGCATACATACACACACACACATATATATATATAAATTAATAATTATCAAAGTCAAAAAAAAAAAAAAATTACTGCACAAAATTAAATTATAGATCTGCCATAGTCATAAATAATTTTCCTCAAATATTAAAGTAAGAGGTACTATTAATTATCCAAGTACAAGTAATAAGTTTTTGCATACAAAAAAAACTTGTACAACCTATTGCAAATTAATTTCAATGGTAAGCAAAATTAATAGTAACTACTCTTTCATATGAATAAATATTTAATTTAAACATGCTCTTTCCAAGAAGTAAAGTATCAATACTACTTGATTTTGTCTTTATTTATAAAAGAACAAAATAGTACTAATACTTTTTAAGGAACAACTTTTGAGGAAATAAGGGAAAAGAGACTTTTTCAAAACCCATAAAAGAACATTACTTAATTTATTTATTTTTATAAAAATGTGGCAACCAAGACTTTTGGGCCTTAGTTACTATAAGTAGGTCATATATCATCTCAAGAAACAAAAAACTTCATTAAAAAAGAACCCTACCCACAATTTTTTTCTTATCATTTAGAGAACATTAGATAACATCAGATATGTTGGAACAAAATTATCGACCCCTTTCTTTTTATTTTGCACAAGAAATCAGATTTTCAACATTTCTACTTCTCTAGAAATTCATGAAAGAAAAAAAAACCCGAATTCACGGGACGCAGACAACGTATCTGATTCAAAATAAAAAAGACACAATAATGGGTTCTAATTTTCAATCAATATATGTTCTCCTATGCTTTTTAACAAGTGAGTAACATGTACTCTCTGATTTATTTTACGAGTTTTCTTGCAAAATATTTGACAGATATTATTAACAATCATCTTATAACAACAAATTACAAGAAACAATATTCAAACAGAGAGCAAAACAACCTGGCTCTGATACCATTTGTTAAGTATATAAAGCGAAATCAACGAGTTGTGTACCTTATACTTTGCAGCGGAAGTCGTTGACTTTGCTACTTTAACAGGATTGCTCCAAAGTCCCACTTTGAATCACTAAGAAACAAAGTTTGATTCACAAACCAAAATATCTATCTTCAGACAAAAAAAGTTTTTTTTTCTTCTTCTAATTTGTGTTATCTTTTTATTGTTTATTTTTACATTGTTTTTTTCTTCTTTGACTGTAAATGAATAAATCCTTTTATCAAGAGGGGTTGGGAAGTTTTTCAGTTTAATAATTGTTCCCCCTTCTTTTTCAAATAAGAGATAATTAGTTCTTATCCTTTATCAGACAACTTCTTGGATTGAATCAAATCGGTCAACATGGGCGACCCACGATCCAAAACTTACAAATATTTTGAGAGAATTATATGATGGTTGTTAGTGGAAATGTTAATGGTAATTGTGGATGCCTACTCCAACCAATCGATTTGGTAATTGATGATGATGATTGTGGATACATAGTAATTGGTGATGATTGTGGATATATAATAACGGGTGGTGATAATGGTTAATAATATGTAGTTGTTATGAATTGTAGTTGTGGTGGTGGTTGATGGTAATTAGCTAGTGGCGACAACGAAATAACTAAAGTTGGCTACATATGATAACTTATATTGATGGTGATGATTAAAAGCAGTGATAAGTGATACATGGTTGTTGATAGTGTTGTTGTTATTATAATGTTGGTTAATGGTTGTGATCATATATAACTGAGGATTTATTGTAGAGACTATTGATTTTGATGATTGATGACGACGATGATTGTGGTTGTAGATATGGACGATAATAGTTGATAATGACAGGAGGCAACGATTAACAATGAAATGGATAGAGTAGTGGTGAACCATTTTTACAAAAGTTCTTAAATGAATAACATCTTGAACATGTTAGGACTTTGTTACATATCTTAATTATTTTTTTATTTATTCAGATCCAATACATTATTGTAGGACAAAATTAAAAGAATTTAATTAGGGTGTGTGCATTCGATTTGATTTTGTATTTGTTGGTTTCGATTTTTCGATTATTGATTTTGTAAACGTGCAACTCAGTTCGAGCTAAAATAAATTTGGTTTGATTCTATTTTCTTTTAGATTTGTTTTTTTTTCAAATCGTTTATTCGATTATTTTAATAATTAATAACATAATCAAAATTATATTTGCATATTGAAAAAAACTTAAATACAAGGAGAAGTTATTTTAAAGAAAATAAAAATTGACCTAGTTGGGTCTTTATTATATAAGTAAAATTAGAAATCCACAACTACGTTCACTGGCCCAAAAGTGCAAGGCGTAGTAATAATATTGAATCAATTAAATATACTTTCTTATCTACATCGCAAATAAAATATTAAAACACAATACTTAAAAATATATCAATAAATATTCAAACATAAAATATAATAATTCGATTGTTTTGATTATCCAGTTTTTATTCTTTTTAAATTCGAAACCAAATAAAAAAATAATCCAAATTAAAATTCGATTTGATTTGATATTTTGATTTAATCTGAATAATGCACATCCATACATTTAATAATTAAAATTCAGACCTAAAAGATAAACTCATTTAATAGCTGAGATTTAAATGCTTAAGATTTAAAGTATCTTTATTAAAAACAAACAAACGAGATTTTACACTTTCTATGTGGTGAAAATCTTACACATGTTTTATTCTTATGTTTCAAAACCAAACAAGTCAAAGCCTTATATAATGAAACTCATACACAAGGAAACACTTATCTAATTAAATTGCAATCGAAAAGAGGTTCATCAGATCGATAAGGTTATGCAACTTGTTGGCTCGAATGGTGTTGCTCCTTCGCGGTGGAGGTTGTCCTTTTAGAAATGCTCTAAAAAGAGTAAGAGCTTGTGAAGGAGAAGTATAAGGAACTTCATGAGCTGCACCTCTAACTGTAGCAAATGTTAAATATGTTACATTTTTGCCTTCTCTTACCCCTCCATATGATTGACTCCATCCTCCAATCTGCAAATTGATCAACAAATTATATATACACATGTTTTCGTTGTTCGATCCCAAAATGTGCTCAGTCTAATAATTTAAGCTTTTAGATGAGGAGGTCATACACTTTTAATTGGTATCAGAGCAAGAAGAGCTCCTGAGATCGAATTCAACTAATAAAAAATGTGTTCTCTCTAACAACTTAATGTTTTAAAAGAGATGGGTCACACACTTCAACAGTTATAAATAAATGTTTTTAAGATTCTTTTTGTGGTATGATCCAAAACTGAAAACAGTTGATGTATTCACATACCTGCAAGTCATCATACCAAGGACCATATTTGTCTAAAGCAACTAGCTTTAAATCTCTAGCAAGTAGTTTAGCAATTTTCCTAGTTTGGGTCACTGGGATTTTTGTATCTTGGTCTCCACTGGAAAAAAACAAAACATACACAATCTCATTAAGAGTAGCATCAATAACAAAGTTTTAAAAGTACCAAGACTAAATATATACTAGTTCTTTACGAAGGAAAATGACCAAAAATACATCTGAACTATTTAAAATATGTAAAATTTACTCTCGGTTACACTTTTGGCACAAAAATATCCTCACCGTTACTCAACTAAATTGGAGGGTCATTTGAGCTAGTTGACTAACAACAAGGGCACCTTTTTTCTAAAAACGTAGCAGGGTAAAGTTGACCTATTTAGAATATTTTGGATATTTTTTCCCTTTTCCCTTTTTACAGGGCATGAACACACTCAAAGTTGGCCTCAGCTGACAAGTAAGCACTTTAACTTTGAAAATGTACATCTAGATACCTCAACTTGATCTCAACTGACAATTTAACTATCAAACTTATCCTCACAGTATCTTGTGGACCTCTGACACTGACATGGCACATAAATTTTGGAGATGTCTATATAATTATTTTGTAACTTGTGGAAGAGTGGAGATAAGTGCAGACTCAAAGTTGGAGTGTTTACTTGTCAGGTGAGCCGAGTTTGAGTGTCAGTTTAGTATTATGTCTTTTTACAATTGTCGTGATCAGAGGATAGTAACTTCAAATGTAGTAATGAACTAACCTGTAAAGCAGAACTTGGATATTCTCTTTTAGTATATTTGACAATAGAGGTATAACATTTATGGCTAAATCACCTCTTTGATACTGAAGGTGCCTGCAATTTTTTGAGATATTAACATACAGACTTGTTTAAACATATGTTCTGTCTAACAGCTTAAGCTTTTAAATATAGAAATGCACACGCTTCAAAACGCGATAGAAAGTAAAAGGGGGAGAGAACTGACCCCAAACAAAAATCCCAGGCATATGGCAGGTGAGTGGTGTTAGCATGTAGTGCCTTTTGAACTTCTGGTTTGTTAAGGTACATATATATCCTATCAGTAAGGCATGGATCACCAGATTTTCGCACGTCCTGTCAAAAGAACAGCTGCAATGAGTTAGTTCCAACTGCGAAGAAAGTTGAGAGAAAAGATTCAAAATTACACCTTTTCATGTATTGTGGCAAGTTTTCCAAGGACTCCTAGTTGTCCTGCTGCACCAGAAGATACACATATTGGCGCGAGCAGATCGCCCATATCTGTATCACTTCCCATCTCCTCATTCGTGAGTTCCCACACTTCCGAGCAGTCGTTAGACATATTATTATGTATTGATTCCAACAACAACCTCGTTTCGTTACAGATTGTTCTTTTCATAGTAAGCAGTTCATCAGAAATTGCACCATGTGACCATAGATATTCGGAAGACTTAACGCTTATTTCAAGATCTA
This sequence comes from Solanum tuberosum, assembly GCF_000226075.1. NCBI lineage: Eukaryota > Viridiplantae > Streptophyta > Magnoliopsida > Solanales > Solanaceae > Solanum > Solanum tuberosum. The sequence goes on along the minus strand of NW_006239388.1, from coordinate 118,624 downwards.
GTAGTGGATTCCCCAGCTGCAAAAGTCATTGGATAAAGCAAAGATTTGAATATAAAACGATTAATCAACAAATAGTTCAAGGGTAATGTGAACATTACTGCAATTGATTTAAGTTTGATTGGTTTAACATTAGGCTTTCTGTTGTAATCAATCAGCAATATTGTAAGCTGTGGAATATAGTGACCTAAAAAAAAAAAAAAACAGAACAGTTAACGAATCTTTGCAACCGAAAGAACAAAATGGACATAGGCGAGTTAAGTCTTCTGTTGCTCGGACTCTTCAAAAATGTCAACATTGTCTGTCGGATCCTCTAAATGTGTACTACTTTTGGAGGATCTGACACGGGTGTGACAAGTTTTCGGAGAGTCTGAGCAACATAAAAGTTCAGATATATTACCTGCATAACTTTCACCAGCTAAGAATAATTCCGAGTTCTTATATTCGGGGAATTTCTCTAACCAGTTGAGTATAAATTGGAGATTCTCCTTTGCTATATAAAAGATTAAAAAGGTGCAAAATCAGACATTTCAATTGCATTTTAGTACCAAATATTATTAGCTATTTCTGGAAAAGTGGTGTACCTGTTGCAACATCATCCCAATTGGTGTAGTCTGAGCTTGTATTCGAGTATGAAAATCCTACTCTAATCGGGGACTCAATGTATAACATGTTCGATTCTGTTTCGTATTATACCAATCAAAATCGGTCATTGTTATCTGATTTTCAAGGTAATGAAATCTTTTCAATATGAGCATTCAAGATAACAACAACAACAAATCCAGTATAGTCCCAAAAGCGGGGTTTGGGCAGGGCCGAGTGTACGTAGACCTTACCACTACCACGAGGAGGTAGAGAGGTTGTTTTCGGAAGACTCTCAGCTCAAATAACGAACATCAGAGCAGCTAACAGAAGTAAAGAGGACATAGAATATAATAAGGAAATCATAATCTAACATACCAAAGAGGGGAAACATATCCAACTAATGTGATAACTGAAGCACAGTAAGTAAATAACAAAGTATAACAAAAGTCGTAAGATAGGCCAACTATAAGACAAATGCTACTACTACTGGTAAATAAATAAGAATCGAGAAACAGATACAATGCACCAATCTATCCTGCTAGGAAATAAGACAACGCTCAACTACCTACTAACTTTCTACCCTAAAAAAATAAATAAAGAAACATTACCTAAATTCCAAGAATACTTGTTTTTGATTAGTCTCCCATCTTTCCCTGGCTGAAAAGGACCATGTTCCTTAAAAGCACCAAACCCCACAGATGAACAACCAGGGCCTAACATAATGGATTCAATCAATATCAAATGAAAATCAAGGTCAATAGAGAAGTGGTATATAATATTATATAGCTCGGACTCTCCAAAAATGTTGTTGTTTCTGTGTCAAATCCGACACACATATCGATATTTTTGAAGAGTCTGAGCAACATAGGAGATATGTACCTCCATTGAGCCAGAGAGTAAGGGGAAGTGATGTTGCATTTTCTGAATCCGCTTCGACAAAATAATAAAAGAGAGATCTACCATGTTGAGAATTTGTAACAATATAACCAGAGTATTGTTTGAAGAATATATTTGGAGGTTGTCCAGGAAGAGAAGTTATGAGCTCACAACTTGATTTGTAGAACAACAAGTAAGAAAAAAAGATACACAGCCATGGAACCATTTTCAGATGGAATAAAAAAAGAAGTGAACTTGAGTGTATCAAGTGTCAACAAGTTGAAGTACAATAAGTGTACATTAATATTAAATTATTTTAATTTATTGATTGGAAAGTAGGCCATGAAGATTTAAATATTACATCAATGTTTAAATATTGTTATACTACTACCAAGAAAGATAATTTTTTGACCAACTTCAAAGAAAGGTGTTCAAAAGCTTAACTATGTTTTTTCTGTTACAAAATTGGCACACATAATTTGCTCTTGTTTTCCAGCTTAGCTAATGGAATTGTAACAAAAAATTTAAAAGAACAAATAATTGTTACCCCTCAAGACTTTTGTTTAAAGAAGACACTTGACTTTTGCGGTGTTCTATTACCTTCAAATAATTTTGAATAGTATTAGTATATTCTTTTTCGGTCACCTGACATAGAGAGTGTGTGCACTCTCTTAAATAGCATGATAAGTTAAAAAATGATTAATTTTCCTCTTCTTTTTTTTGGTTATTTCAACTGTTTTTTCATTTCTTTCTTCTTCAAAAGTCTCTTGCCACCATTTCTTCATCTTCGTCGGACCCACCACCTCACTTCCAATGCTACCATTTTTGTCACAACTCCACCCACCTTCTATTATTATTATCACTTTTAACTCTTCAACTTCAAAATTTTCCTCACATTTCAAACAATTTTGTGAAATTCATTAGATTTTAAGATGATTAAGAGACATCACATTCTGTTATGAACGGGCCAGAATGTGAAAAAAAGCTGGATATATGCCTCTCAACCTAAATATATTTTGTTTTTTTCAACTGAAACAGAATTTACATCAATACAATATATTAATGTTTAAACGTGTAATCAAATTCAAACATTTTGAATTTAATAAAAACAAAAGATTCCACGAGCCAAAAGAGATTCATCAGATCGATATAATAGAATTACACAGCTACATCGCTGCAATGGCGCTGCTCTTTCGTGGTGGAGGATATCCTCTCAAAAATGCTCTAAAAAGAGTTAGAGCTTGTGAAGGAGAAGTATAAGGCACTTCATGAGCTGCACCTCTAACTGTAGCAAATGTTAAATATGTTACATTTTTGCCTTCTCTTACCCCTCCATATGATTGACTCCATCCTCCAATCTGCAAATTATATATACACATGTTTTCATTGTTCGATCCCAACAACGTAAACAATGCCGGACGCAAGATTTTCATTCAGGAGTGCAAAATATGAAGAAGTAAATACGGTGTCCGCTAAAATTTAACAAATTGAAACTACAAAATGAGGAATTGAGCACGCAACCTCAATGACATGTCAAACTTGAAACCCTGGACCATTATTGGGCTACACCTCTCAATTGTACTAAGGAGGTTCATTTAATGTTATATTCGTAAAATATTCAAATTTGGCCTTATATATACAATGTAATTTTTTTGCTCATGGGGTTCGGGTGAACCCCCTCACTCCCACGTAGATCCGCCCCTACGTAGAGAGGAATACAAGATTTAGAATTAATAGGTTTGAAGCAAGTGCTTTTATTATTAAGGGAAAGAGCTCAGCTATATATGACTTAGAGCAAATTTACCATCCATTTAAGAAGTGTCTTGGTTTTTATCCTCGTTGTTATCAAATTATGGCTCAATTTCGCCGTTGTAGGCGAACGACATAACACAAGGGATAAATGTAGATTATTCATAAGTTCAAGGGCAACTCAGAATCATTCGTAAAGTTCAAATGCACACTATTTTACTTCTCTCCTACCTAGAATCACATAATATTTTGATTTTAACATTAAAAATCTCCTACAATTTATCATAACAACTAGTCCAATTTGATTTTGGATAAATCAAGAAATAAACATTGAAAGACAATAATTTTAAATCATTATGAAGTTAGGATTAAAGAAAAAGAAGAGTCTACACGTTCAATTAATTGAAAACGAGACACTTATTTTAAAGAAAGGTAAATTTGCTCTAAATTATGTAGTTTAGAGCTAAATTCGGACCTTTGCCATAAAAAAAAAAAAAAGATAAATTGATGCACTAAGCTCACGTTATGAACATACCTGCAAGCCATCATACCAAGGACCATATTTGTCTAAAGCAACTAGCTTTAAATCTTGAGCAAGTAGTTTAGCAATTTTCCTAGTTTGGGTAAGTGGGAGTATTGAATCTTGATCTCCACTGGGACAAAAAAAAAGAAAACATACACAATCTTACTAGACTAGTAATTTTTAACAAAACCAAAAGGCATAATACATAAAAGGCCCCTTCATTTGGCCTTAACTGGCAATTATACCCTCCAACTTTGAGTGTGTACAAGTAGACACTTAAATTTGTATATAGTTGAACAAGTAGACACACACGCCCTACGAGGCGTACTACATCACAATTTGCAGTCCTTCGTGTGTGTCTACTTGTTCAACTTTGTATAAGTTTAAGTGTCTACTTGTGCACATCCAAAGTTGGAGTACACAAAAGCTAGTTGAGGCCAAGTTAAAGAACACGCTTATGTATTATGTCAAATCAAAAGTACCTTATACTAATAACTTCAGTTTCAGTACTAATAAACTAACCTGAAAAGCAGAATTGGGATATGCTGTTTTAGAATATTTGACAGCAGAGGTATAATGTCTGTAGCTACATCTTCCATCTTATACTGAAGGGGTCTGAAAATGCACATTCGCTAATTTAAGCTTTTAGATAAAGCGTGATACATTACTTCAAGAGAAAGTAAAAAGAAAGGAAGGAGAGAAAACCAACCCCGAACAAACCTCCCATGAATATGGCAGGTTAGTGGTGTTAGCATGTAGTGCCTTTTGAACTTCTGGCTTGTTAAGATACAAATTTATCCATTCTTTAAGACATGGATCAGCAACTTTTCCGACTTTCTTATCAAACTGTCGAAAGAATATAGCTCCAACAAGTTAGCTCCTAAACACATATAGTTCGCGTGGAACTTAGATTGCATATATACCTTTTCGTGTACTGTGGCGAGGTTTCCAAGGGCCTTTAGCTGTCCTGCTGCACTAGAAGATACACATTTTGGCAAGAGTATATCATACCTAACTATATCATTTCCCATCTCTTCCGTTTTGTGTTCCATCACTTTTGCACATTCGTTAGATGTCTCATTATGTGTATACTCAATCATGAACTTTGTTTCATTACAGATTGTTTTGTGCATATCAAGAAGTTCATCAGAAATGACACCGTGTGCCCATAAATATTCAGCAGACTTCACGCTTATATCAATATCTAGGAGTGGATTCCCTAGCTGCAAATTCATTGGATTAAGTGAAAATTTGAATGTGAAACAAATAGTTCATCTAGGTAACGTAAAGTAAACATTACTGCGATTGATTTAAGCTTGATCGGTTTAACATTAGGCGTTCTGTTGTAATCAAGCAGCAATACTGCAAACTGTGGTATATAATGACCTAATTAAGAACAAAAAAATGTTAGTTGAACAAATCTAATTGAGAATATATACACAACTAAAGGAACATTTGAGATGCGTTAACCTGCATAACTCTCCCCGGTTAAGTACACATCCGAGTTTCTATATCGAGGGAACTTCTTGAACCATTTGAGGATGAATTGGAGATTTTCCTTAGCTGTAAAATCAAACACTTCAATTGCTTTGACTACGAAAATCCTATTCGAGGAAATATGGTTTACCTGTTGCTGTATCATCCCAATTGATGTGGTCTGAGCTTGTATTTGAGTACGAAAATCCTACTCCAATCGGGGAGTCCACATATAACATGTTTGATTCTGTTTCGTGTTATAGCAATCAAAATCAGTCATTGTTATCCGATTTTCATGTAATAAAAAAATCTTTCGAATATGATCAATCAAGAAACATTACCCAAATTCCAAGAAAAGTTGTTTTTGATTAGGCTCCCATCTTTCCCTGGACGAAAAGGACCATGTTCCATAAAAGCACCATAACCCACAGATGAACAACCAGGGCCTATGATATTGGATTTTCAACCAAAATAATATCTTCTCAGTTCAATTCTTCAAATGAAAATCAAGGTCTGTAGAGAAAGTGCTATATTTCTCAAAAATGTTGTTATATCCGTGTCGGATTCTCCAGAAATGCACTATTTTAGAGAATCTCTCACACAAAGTTGTTAGGACTGAAATAATCAAGTGTCATGCGGAAAGCACCATAAATAAGAAGACAAATGAAAAATATATCAAAAGATGTACAAATATTTAACATGGTTCGATCAATCAACATAATCCACAAGAGGATATAAGCAATTCACTAATATAAAAGAGAGTACAAAAAATTCCAAGGAAATAATCTCACAAAATCCACTCAGAACAAAAAGATGTTCACACAAGTGACAACATAATACTTGTGTGTCACAAATTTTCCTAAATAACTCTCAAAACCCTTAAGACTACTTATGGATGCTGCCAAATTAGAAGACAGAGTCATTAACTTTTTTCCTACAAGAGAAAGTAATACACAAATATGGAAAGATTGTGTTTTCCTTTTAGTAAAAGGAGAGGAAAACTCAGAAATTCAGGACAAACACCCAACACGAACAACACAGAAGAAGTGTACGTACCTCCATTGAGCCAGAGAGTAAGGGGAAGTGATGCTGCATTTTCTGAATCTGCTTCGACAAAATAATAAAAGAGAGATCTACCATGTTGAGAATTTGTAACAATATAACCAGAGTATTGTTTGAAGAATATATTTGGAGGTTGTCCAGGAAGAGAAGTTATGAGCTCACAACTTGATTTGTAGAACAACAAGTAAGAAACAAAGATACACAACCATGGAGCCATTTTCAGATGTAATGATAATAAGCATAAATTGTTATGACTTCGATATAAAGATTGATATCTAATTATTTAAGTAATTATACAGAAGGCCATATGGATTAATTAATTAATTAATAAATAGTACATCACACTGACATAAAATAATTCATGGCAGATATGATTCAATTATTTAATAGCCAATGAAGCCTTGGTCATAAAGGCGAGATGATAGAGCTAATTAATACACTTCATCGAAAAATTACACTATAATTAAAATTATTCATTTTATATATATAGTTGATGTTAAACGTGTGTTTGGTAGGAAGGAAAGTGTCTCATGTTTGGTTGGTTTAAAAGTTTTGGAAAATGTTTTTAAATTAATTTATTTTTTCTAAAATTTAAGATAAATGACTTTCCTTCAAAAATTAAGGAAAACATTTTTCAAAACTCTCCTCCAACCTCAAATTACAATTTTTTTTCTTACCCCGACCCTTCCCATTCAAAAAATAAAAAAATTAAAATTTTATTTTCCAAAAATAATTCAAATTCTAAAATTTACTCCTCCCAACCCTTGACTTCCCCTACCCGAAAAAAACAATAATTAAAAGTTTGTTTTTGAAAAGATTTAAAAATTTCATTAACTCATAGCTACCCCACTCCCTCCCTAAAAATCAATTTTAATTTTTTGTTTTTTAAAGAAAAATAAAAATTGACCTAGTTGGGTCTTTATTATATAAGTAAAATTAGAAATCCACAACTACGTTCACTGGCCCAAAAGTGCAAGGCGTAGTAATAATATTGAATCAATTAAATATACTTTCTTATCTACATCGCCAATAAAATATTAAAACACAATACTTAAAAGTGTATCAATAAATATTCAAACATAAAATATAATAATTCAATTGTTTTGATTATCCAGTTTTTATTTTTATTTAAATTCGAAACCAAATCAAAAAAATTAAAAAAATAAAATCTTAATTCAAAATTAAACAAAAAAATAATTAACCAAAAAAACAATCCAAATTAAAATTCGATTTGATTTGATTTTTCGATTTAATCTGAATAATGCACATCCCTACATTTAATAATTAAAATTCAGACCTAAAAGATAAACTCATTTAATAACTGAGATTCAAATGCTTAAGATTTAAAGTATCTTTATTAAATACAAACAAACAAGATTTTACACTTTCTATGTGGTAAAAATCTTACACAAATGTTTTATTCTTATTTTTCAAAACCAAACAAGTTAAAGCCTTATATAATGAAACTCATACACAAGGAAACACTTATCTAATTAAATTGCAATCGAAAAGAGGTTCATCATATCGATAGGGTTATGCAACTTGTTGGCTCGAATGGTGTTGTTCCTTCGCGATGGAGGTTGTCCTTTCAGAAATGCTCTAAAAAGAGTAAGAGCTTGTGAAGGAGAAGTATAAGGAACTTCATGAGCTGCACCTCTAACTGTAGCAAATGTTAAATATGTTACATTTTTGCCTTCTATTACCCCTCCATATGATTGACTCCATCCTCCAATCTGCAAATTGATCAACAAATTATATATACACATGTTTTCGTTGTTCGATTCCAAAATGTGCTCAGTCTAATAGTTTAAGCTTTTAGATGAGGAGGTGATACACTTTTAATTGGTATCTGAGCAGGCAGAGCTCCTGAGATCGAATTCAAATAATAAAAAGTGTGTTCTCTGTAACAGCTTAATCTTTTAGAAGAGATGGTCACACACTACAGTTATAAATAAATGTTTTTAAGATTATTTTTGTTGTATGATCCAAAACTGAAAACAGTGGATGTATTCACATACCTGCATGTCATCATACCAAGGACCATATTTGTCTAAAGCAACTAGCTTTAAATCTCTTGCAAGTAGTTTAGCAATTTTCCTAGTTTGGGTCAGTGGGATTTTTGTATCTTGGTCTCCACTGGAAAAAAAACAAAACATACCCAATCTCATTAAGAGTAGCATCAATAACAAAGTTTTAAAAGTACCAAGACTAAATATATACTAGTTCTTTACGAAGGAAAATGACCAAAAATACCTCTGAACTATTTAAAATATGTAAAAGTTACTCTCGGTTACACTTTTGGCACAAAAAAATCCTCACCAGTACTCAACTAAATTGGAGGGTCATTTGAGCTAGTTGACTAACAACAAGGGCACTTTTTTGCTAAACACGTAGCAGGGTAAAGTTGACCTATTTAGAATATTTTGGATATTTTTTCCCTTTTCCCTTTTTACGGGGCTTGAATACACTCAAAGTTGGCCTCAACTGACAAGTAAGCACTTTAACTTTGAAAATGCACATCTAGATGCCTCAACTTGATCTCAACTGACAATTTAACTATCAAACTTATCCTCACAGTATCTTGTGGACCTCAAGACACATAAATTTTGGAGATGTCTATATAATTATTTTGTAAGTTGTGGCAGAGTGGAGACAAGTGCAGACTCAAAGTTGGAGTGTTTACAAGTTTGAGTGTCAGTTTAGTATTATGTCTTTTTACAATTGTCATGATCAGAGGAAATTTGATTATAGTAACTTCAGTAATGAACTAACCTGTAAAGCAGAACTTGGATATTCTCTTTTAGTATATTTGACAATAGAGGTATAACATTTATGGCTAAATCACCTCTTTGATACTGAAGGTGCCTGCAATTTTTTGAGATATTAATATACAGACTTATTTAAACGTATGTTCTGTCTAACAGTTTAAGCTTTTAAATAAGAAGATACAAATGCTTCAGAACACGAAAGAAAGTAAAAAGCGGAAAGAACTAACCCCAAACAAAAATCCCAGGCATATGGCAGGTGAGTGGTGTTGGCATGTAGTGCCTTTTGAACTTCTGGCTTGTTAAGGTACATATTTATCCTATCAGTAAGGCATGGATCGCCAATTTTTCTCACATCCTGTCAAAAGAACAACTGCAACGAGTTAGTTCCAACTGCGAAGAAAGTTAAGAGAAAATATTCAAATTTACACCTTTTTGTGTATTGTGGCAAGTGTTCCAAGGACTCCTAGTTGTCCTGCTGCACCAGAAGATACACATATTGGCGCGAGCAGATCGCCCATATCTGTATCACTTCCCATCTCCTCATTCGTGAGTTCCCACACTTCTGAGCACTCATTAGACATATTATTATGTATTGATTCCAACAACAACCTCGTTTCGTTACAGATTGTTCTTTTCATAGTAAGTAGTTCATCAGAAATTGCACCATGTGACCATAGATATTCGGAAGACTTAACGCTTATTTCAAGATCTAGTAGTGGATTCCCCAGCTGCAAAAGTCATTGGATAAAGCGAAGATTTGAATATAAAACGATTAATCAACAAATAGTTCAAGGGTAATGTGAACATTACTGCAATTGATTTAAGCTTGATTGGTTTAACATTAGGCTTTCTGTTGTAATCAAGCAGCAATATTGTAAGCTGTGGAATATAGTGACCTAAAAAAAACAAAAACAGAACAGTTAACGAATCTTTGCAACCGAAAGAACAAAATGGACATAGGCGAGTTAAGTCTTCTGTTGCTCGGACTCTTCAAAAATGTCAACATTGTGTGTCGGATCCTCCAAATGGATCCTCTAAATGTGTATTACTTTTGGAGGATCTGACACGGGTGTGACAAGTTTTTGGAGAGTCTGAGCAACATAAAAGTTCATATATATTACCTGCATAACTTTCACCCGCTAAGAATAATTCCGAGTTCTTATATTCGGGGAATTTCTCTAACCAGTTGAGTATAAATTGGAGATTCTCCTTTGCTATATAAAAGATTAAAAAGGTGCAAAATCAGACATTTCAATTGCATTTTAGTACCAAATATTATTAGCTATTTCTGGAAAAGTGGTGTACCTGTTGCAACATCATCCCAATTGGTGTAGTCTGAGCTTGTATTCGAGTATGAAAATCCTACTCCAATCGGGGACTCAACGTATAACATGTTCGATTCTGTTTCGTGTTATAGCAATCGAAATCAGTCATTGTTATCCGATTATCAGGGTTATGAAATCTTTTCAACATGATCATTCAAGATAACAACAACAACAATCCTAGTATAGTCCCCAAAGCGTGGTCTGGGGAGGGTAGAGAGTACGTAGACTTTACCACTACTTAAAGGAGGTAGAGAGGTTGTTTCCGGAAGACTCTCAGCTCAAATAACGAACATCAGAGCAGCTAACAGAACAATACAGAAGTAAAGAGGACATAGAATATAATAAGGAGATCATAATCTAACATACCAAAGAGGGGCAACAACCATAACCAACTAATGTGATAACTGAAGCACAATAAATAAATAATGAGGTATAACAAAAGTCGTAAGATAGGCCAACTATAAGACAAATGCTACTACTACTGGTAAATAAATAAGAATCGAGAAACAGATATAATGCACCAATCTATCCTGGTAGGAAATGAGACAACGCTCAACTACCTACTAACTTTCTACTCTAAAAAAAAAAAAAACATTACCTAAATTCCAAGAATACTTGTTTTTGATTAGTCTCCCATCTTTCCCTGGCTGAAAAGGACCATGTTCCATAAAAGCACCAAACCCCACAGATGAACAACCAGGGCCTAACATAATGGATTCAATCAATATCAAATGAAAATCAAGGTCAATAGAGAAGTGGTATATAATATTATATAGCTCGGACTCTCCAAATATATTGTTGTATCTGTGTCAGATCCGACACACACATATCAATATTTTTGAAGAGTCTGAGCAACATAGGAGAAATGTACCTCCATTGAGCCAGAGAGTAAGGGGAAGTGATGTTGCATTTTCTGAATCCGCTTCGACAAAATAATAAAAGAGAGATCTACCATGTTGAGAATTTGTAATAATATAACCAGAGTATTGTTTGAAGATTATATTTGGAGGTTGTCCAGGAAGAGAAGTTATGAGCTCACAACTTGTTTTGTAGAACAAGAAAGAAGAAAAGATAGTGAAGATACACAACCATATTGGAACCATTTTCAGATGGAAAAAAAAGAAGTGAATTTGAGTGTGTCAAGTGTCAACAAGTTGAAGTACAATAATTGTACATTAACATTAAATTACTATAATTAATTGATTGGGAAGTAGGCCATGAGGATTAAAATATTACATCAATCTTTAAATATGAAACACTACTACCAAGAAGATTAAATCCTCACCTACTTCAAAGAAATGTGTTTCAATATATTGTGGTTTGCGCAATGGTCTAATTTTGCTATACGTTCAAAAATCTAGGCTAACTATGCTCTTACATCTTATCGTTATAAAATTGGCACACATTTGCTCTTATTTTACAGCTTATAAGCTAAGGGAACTGTTACAAAAAATTTAAAAGAACAAATAAATAGGACAAAGATCCAAAATTGCCCTTTATGGTTTGCAAATTATTCAAAATTGTTCCTTTTACTTGTTTACTTCGTGAGTTTTATGTTACGGATGTGTCTATTTGTTCAATTTTATACAAGGTTAAGTGTCTACTTGTGCACATTCAAAGTTCGATGACATAAATGTATATTGAAGTCAAGTTAAATGACACGTTTATGTATTGTTGGAAAAATAATTCTAGTATCTCAAAAAGAAATATTCATATTATTATCTATATTCATTATATTAGATGAGTGTTAATATCTTTCTAATCATCTTATAATTTAATATTCTCTTGGGTCAAAATATAGCTTCTGTTTTGATGCTTGATAAATTTTGGTGATTAAGAAGTACAAAAGTTGTCATTGGTGTTCGGTTAAAAAAGGTATGTGACAATACTTTATGTCTATGATTTTAATATATTTGTGTGTGGCAAACTGTCAATATACCCCTTAATGTTGATGTAGATTTTGGAGCAATGAGAATACCGCCAAGTAAAAATAAATTTGTTATTAAGCGGATGATAAAATTGTTGTGCTCATTTCTCGAGCGAATCGTGTGGTTAATATGTGAAAGTGAGAAATTGGGTGTTAGACTTTGGTGTTGTTACTAAAAACATTTTATGTTCTACACTCAAATTGGAGAAGAAGAAAAGTTTATATATGTTGGTGATTCTAGAAGTACTTAAGTTCTTAGAATAAAAATATTCTTCTTAATATTTCTGTAACACTTCGAAAATTTCTAAGTTAGGACCCAAACCATTTTTGAATTGCGTATAAGGTCGTACTGAGTGATTTTTAATTGTTCTTAGATTCTAAGGTCAATTCACTAGTGTGAGAATGATTCTGGATATCAATTAAGGTCACCAAAATCTCCTAGCACAAAGTTGAGTTGAAAGCTTCCTTACCAATTAAGTTTTGACTTAAGATTCTACTTAAGTCAGCTTCAAACAATCATATCTCTCAGCACATAAAGAATTAGGTGGTCCATGACTTATCAAATTAAAGAACTTTGAGTCCTTTTTCTAAGCCCACCAAGTTTGCTTCATTTAGAGTTCAGAGTAAAAAGATATGTCCATTTTAGTGAAGCCTCTTTTGGTAGATTAATTATTAAAATTTTGGGACTGATTTTCATTTTATTTTTGGAATGTTTTTTTTAAAACGGGTGGATTTTTTTAACTCCACAAATGATTTTAGAATTAGTTTTTTTTAAAAAAAAATTAATAACATGGCCTAATTATAACTGGCCACACATAAAAATAGTTTTGTAAAACAAGATAATGACATTTCTCAAACGGCAATGACATAGCTGAGCCAAACTTTTAGCAAATGTCATAAATGAGCCTTTTCTCAAAGTCCAATGGTATATTTGAGTCTTTTTTCCCTTTGAACAAAACCAAAAAAATACCTTATACTAATAACTTCATTTTTAGTACTAATAAACTAACCTGAAAAGCAGAATTAGGATATGCTGTTTTTGAATATTTGACAACATTGGTATAATGTCTATCGAGCAGTTCATCAGAAATGACACCGTGTACCCATAGATATTCAGCAGATTTTACACTTATTTCAATATCTAGGAGTGGATTCCCTAGCTGCAAATTCATTGGATTATGGGTGTGTTGGTACGAAAATGTTTTCTAATTTTTCCATGTTTGATTGGCTTAAATGTTTTTCAAATCAACTCATTTTCCTCAAATTTAAGGAAAATGACTTCCTTTCAAAACTCTAGGAAAATATTTTTCGAAAACTCATCTTTCAATATTTTTTTTCTTACCCTACCCCGGTACCCCGTACCCCACCCTCCCATCCAAAAATAAATAAATAAAAATTAAATTTCTTATTTTTTTAAATTTTAAATATATTTTTACCCATATCCCAAACCAACCCCCAGCCCCCCAAGTCTTCCCCGTCAATTTTTTTATAAGAAAAAAATAACTTTTGGAAAATATTTCAGATTTAAAAAAAAAATCATTTTTTACACCACCCCCATCCCTACACCCCCACCCCTGTCACCCCCTACTTAGGCCACCCCCTAAAAAAATCAAAAAATATTTTAAATTTTAAATTTTAAAAAAAATAATATTTTTCTAGGTCAAATCTCAAGGTCAGATTTTGGAACGGCCATCGAGGTCTTGTCCAAGTTTGGGTGCCAAGTTCGGGTTCTAGATCAATTAATGGGGTTGATTTTTGGATTAAAAATTATTTTCCTAAAGAGTATTTTCAACCAAAAATAAAAGATATTTTCTGGAAAATATTTTTCATTTACCAACCAAACATTAAAAAATCTACTCACCAACCAAATAGGAGAAAATAAGTTAAAAATCCACTTGTTTTTCAAGAAAATAATTTCTAGCAAAACATTTTTCTTCATACCAAACACACTCTAAGATCAATTATAATTCTTAGCATTTCTCTTGAAATTTTATTCTCGAATTTCACATATCTTTCAATTTCTATTTTTAATCTTCATAATTTCACCTCTACATTATTTTTCTTATTTATTCAAGTAACTCGACTCTTATCAATATTATACTACACAAATAAGGTAAAATTATGTTTACATAAATGTGTTAACTATTGGGTTTTTCTTGGTCAGTAAAGAAGATGAAGATGAATCCAATGAAATAAACAATTTTTTTTTGCTGAAAATTGAATGATGAACAACATGCCAAACAAACTTTGTTCCTTTCTACATTTCTTATACTACCAAACAAACTACTTTTTCCGTTTCAATTAATATCACAAGATTCAGAAGGTGACTCTGCTTCGTTTTCATCGTACTGCTCTTTTTAGAAAAAATTTACAATGGTAGAGATCCAACCAACAATAGTTGTGTGGGGCTCCATTCTTCTTTTGACACTTGGATGGTGGACCCATTTTTTTACTTTTTTACTATTCTTCTTCCACTCACTCTTCTTTTTGTTTTGTCTTAGACTTTAGTTCATATATGTGCAGTCATTATATAAACGAGCTATCAAATAATAAATTTGAATTAATTTAATTTTTGAAAAACGCTAATAATTAAGAAACTGGTATTTTTTTTTAGTTAATTTTTATACTATTAACAATATTGAATAATAAGATTATTTTTATTATTCAGTCATGAGAACGTTTTCATTTGACAAAAAATATTTATTAGTATTTTTATTAATTATATCAATTGTTTACTTATATAGTTGGGAGTTGGATATTTATTAGGACCTGTAAAAAGAATTTTTAAAAAATGTAAGAAAAGAGGAGTGAGTGGAAGAAGAATAGTAAAAAAGTAAAAAAATGGATCCACCATCCGAGTGTCAAAAGAAGAATGGAGTCTCACACAACTATTGTTGGTTGGGCCTCTGCCCTTGTAAAAATTTTCCTCTTTTTATATTCATCTAAGCTATATCATTCTTTCAGCAAAATTAAAAAAATATATATATTTTTAGCAGTGCAAAAGATTCAGATGTCTCTCAAATTCTTCAAACCCCTTTTTGATTCTTTCACATGGCCCCTACAAGAACTCAATGTTGAGCAATTTTTCTCCTGTTTTCTTGGTTTTTTATCTTTACTATGGTTCGTTTGGTGTTTCATTAGTAACTCAAACAAGGGATTGCCACCGGGGACTAAAGCTTTGCCTTTGATAGGTAATCTACATACTCTCAATCCTGAACTTCATACCTATTTTGCATCTCTGTCCCAAACTTATGGCCCCATTTGTAGACTCTGGCTTGGTAAAAAACTTGGGATTATTATTACTTCGCCTGCATTAGCTTGTGAGGTTCTTAAGGATAAAGATATCATTTTTGCTAACAGAGATGTCCCTGCTGCTGGAAGAGAAAATTCATATGGTGGCAATGATATACTTTGGAATCCTTATGGACCGAAATGGAGAATGTTGAGGAAGGTTTGTGTTCGCGATATGCTTAATTGTTCTGCTTTAGATTCTGTTTATTCACTAAGGAGAAGGGAGCTTAGACAATCGATCAATTACTTGTATAGTCAGAAGGGTTTACCCGTGAACGTTGGTGAACAGATGTTCTTAACTGTGCTTAATGTGATTACAAGCATGTTATGGGATGGCACAGTGAAGGGTGAAGAAAGAGCTAGTGTTGGAGCTGAGTTTAGGCATGTTGTGACTGAGATGGCTGAGCTGGTTAGTATTCCTAATCTTTCCGATTTTTACCCGGGCTTGGCTTGGTTTGATTTCCAGGGTGTTGTAAAGAAGATGAAGGTGTTGGTAAAGAGATTTGATAACATGATTGATCAAAGACAAAAATTGGATAGAAATGGTGTTGGCCAAGAAAACAAAGACTTTTTGCAAGTTTTGCTCAAGTTGAAAGATGAAACATATGCCAAAATGCCTCTCACCATGATTGAACTCAAAGCCTTACTTATGGTATGTTTATCAGTTGTGCATTCTACGAAATTCGTTTTTTTATCTTCAAATGAACCAAAAAGAAATCTTCCTCTCCCCAGTTATCACTGCATTATTATTGAGTAGCCAAGATTGCATTTGGCAGATATTTTCTTTTTTATATTATAAGGATCAAAATCATTGTGGCATATGGGAAATAAATTTCAGAAGAATCAGATTCGTAATTCATGTCCTGGGCTGTTGGCTGTGTGATATTAGACATAATAAGAGGATCGAATTTTAATAAAAGTTAAAATTATGATCATAAATGTATTGAAGAATTATTGTGGAAGATGTGTAATAAATATTAGATTCATATATTCATGTTCTGAAATGTTAGTTGATACCATGTTATTGGACTAACTTAAGGAAAGAGTCTGCGAATTTAGCATCAGATAATATGTGAAAACTTAACTGTGAATTAAGACTAAACGATTGTTGTACATGATAATAACTTCACAAATACTATGGACAGGATATGGTTGTCGGTAGAACTGGCTCAACCGCCAACACAGTTGAGTTTGCCATTGCTGAAATTATGCACAAACCCGATGTCCTGAGAAAACTACAACTAGAACTAGATATAGTGGTGGGAAAAGATAATATTGTGGAAGAGTCTCATATACAGCAATTACCATATCTTTATGCGGTGATGAAAGAAGTCTTGCGCATACATCCAGCTATTCTACTATTGGCGCCACATTGTCCTAGTGAAACATGTACTGTGGTAGGATACGTTGTTCCTAAAGGATCTTGTGTTTTCATAAACGTTTGGGCTATACAGAGAGATGCTTCTATTTGGAAAAATCCAACAGAGTTCCGTCCAGAGAGATTTTTGGACAATAAATGGGATTATAGTGGAAATGATTTGAACTATTTCCCATTTGGTTCTGGTAGAAGAATGTGTGCGGGGATAGCCATGGCAGAGAGGATGTTCATGTATTCATTGGCTTCGCTCATTCATTCTTTCGATTGGAAATTGCTCGAAGGAGAGACATTAGACCTTACAGAGAAGTTTGGCATTGCTTTGAAGAAGAAAATGCCTCTGGTGGCTATACCTATTCCAAGATTGTCTAATCCAACACTGTATGAGTAAGATAATAATGTATCTGCAGAGAGTCGTGTTCTATATGACGATTTTGTCTGTTGTATGACCATTTGAAATTGATTCAAAGCTTTCTATGCAGCAAAAGAAACCATTATCTTCTCTCTTCTCTCTTGGTGAAAGTTCTCTCAAAAACCATTGTTATGTGCTAATGTCTTTCAAAGAAAAATACTAATGAGCATTGAATAATTCTCCTAAGTTTCCTATTTATAGATAATGAGTGATGTTTTTCTTCTAATTATGACCAAAATAACGAAGTATCATGCGGAAGCTAACAAAGAAAACCAGGAAGACCATGAGTAAGAAGATAAATGAGAAATATGTCAAAAGAGACATAAATATTTAACGAGGTTCAGTCAATTGACCTAATCCACAAAAGGATATGAGTAATCCACTATATAAATAAAGATATAAAATATCGAGACAAATAACCTCACAAAATTAACTCAACTTAAAAAGAGGCTTACACAAGTGATAATGTACCACTTGTGTCTCACAAATTCTCCCTTTAAACAAAACTCTCAAAGCTCTTAGGACTACATTGTGGATGCCACCAAGTTAGAAGGAATGAGCCTCTTTTTATAGAACTAGTTTTGGGACGTGCTTGGCTCGTTTATTCCAAAAACTTAATCTAACATATAGTCAATGATAAATTTGATACAATATATTATGACTTTCTTTGCGCTATGAACTAAAAATGAAAACATACAAAAAAAAAAACTAAGTTATAGAGTCCTTTTAGGGCCCGTTTGGATTGGCTTAAAAATAGTAGTTTTTAAGTCAAAAATAAAAGGTCAAACTGAAATGACTTTTAAGTCAAAAAATAAAAAGTAAGAGGATACCTACTTTTGGTTTTTGACTTATTTAAGTCATTTTAAACTTATTTTAAGTCATTCTTGACCTTGCCAAACACCTCTCAACTTATTTTAAGTCATTTTTTTATTTTATTTTAAGTTATAACTTTCACATATAGCAAACATAAAAATCATATTTGTATGTTATAGCTATAGCTTGCATAATTGCGCTCCATAGCAAATTTTATATTTGCTATGGAACTTTTGATTTGTATAATTCGCTAGAAACATGCAGTTTTATAAAATTGTTCAGTTTTGTATAAATTCATTTATACATTGTAATTTGTATAACAAGATCTGTATTTGTATAATTATAAGTGTATAGGACAAAAATATATGTATTTGTATTTGTATATACACTTTTCTCTGGCTTTATACAAACACAAACGCATTTTATACATTTTATATCGAAATGTATAAAATGACTAATTGTATACCGAATCAGATGACCAAAAAATGGGATGTTTGCTGCGAATTACAATTAAAATAAACTATGGCTATAACATTTAATTTGAATTAATAGTTTGTTATTTCATACAATTTTCCCTTTTTTATATTTGTCAAACACTTCCAGAAGTCAAAAACTAACTTAAAAGTAGGTTTGACCAACTTTTAAGTCAATCCTAACACCCTCTAAGGGTGTGTTTGGTATGAAGGAAAATATTTTCCGAAAAATGTTTTCCAATTTTCCCATGTTTGGTTGAGTTAAATGTTTTGGAAAATATTTTTCAAATCAACTCATTTTCCTCAAATTTAAGGAAAATGACTTCCCTTCAAAACTTAAGGAAAACATTTTTCAAAACTCTCTTCCAACTTCAAATAGCCCTCCCAACCCCACCCCACCCCCCAAAAAAAAATAAAAAACTAAAGCTTGTTTTAAAAAAATATTTTTAACTTCAATTTTTT
>NW_006239388.1:73997-99113 GCF_000226075.1 Solanum tuberosum | reverse complement strand
CCCCTACCAACCCCCACCCCCACCCTGAAAAAAAAAATAAGTTTGTTTTTAAAAATATTTTCAATTTTAAAAATTATTTTCTATTCTAATAAAAATATAAGATATTTCTCAAAAACATTTTTCATTCATAAACCAAACACTAAAAATCTTTTCCGAAAAATATTTTCTACTCACCAACCAAACATGAGAAAATAAGTCAAAAATCTACTTGCTTTCCAGGAAAACATTTTCCTTTATACCAAACACACTCTAAGTCTATCAATGCTTACCTTAACATAAATACACAATTGGTTATAATTCAACTATGTCAAGATCTCTTGAGACTTATCAGTTATCTTACAACAACATATAAACACAAAAACTTTATGATGATGCTAAAATTAAACAAGAGTGTGCGGGTCTTAAGGCTCAATTTGATGCATTACTTGCTTCGGGAGGGATTCTCCCTTGTTCCGATGATGTCGCTTGCCCTCCTTGATCCTCTCAATCTCAACCTACTCAACATCCAGTTTATGGTCAACAAAGAGATTCGATAGAGGAGTCTATTAGTGAGGAAGATGATGAGGAACATGTGGCCAACACACTGCCGCATTATTGAAGTTTAGAGTTGTAATAGATATAATTTAAATTCCTTACTTTAAGGTTGTTTTATGAGACTTGTTATGTGTTTTGTTAATGCAAGATATTTTTGAAATCCTATTATATAACTTATAACTTTTATGTTTTATTTGTCCAAATTTGAATTACTTTAAGTTGATTTTCATATTGAGTTGATAAGAGAATATTTAGTAAATGTATTTTGTTGTATTGATTGAATGTTGGCAGCTCTTTGATCTTGATTTGGCTGATTAGAATATATATTGAATTAAAATGGTAGGTGTGCAGCTGCACTCTGCAGTAATGTTCTCATCCGCAGCAATGCATTGCTCCAACTGATCCAACAAAGCTAGGTAAATGGAAGATTAAAGATGCTCGAGTGATGACATGGATTCTAGGGTCAATTGACCCTCTTATTGTTCTTAATCTCAGGCCGTACAAGACAGTTAAGACCACGTGGGATTACTTATAAAAGGTTTCCAACCAAGATTACTACGATTGAATGTGAAAACGTAATGTAAACATTAACGCGATTGATTTAAGCTTGATCGGCTTAACATTAGGCATTCTGTTGTAATCAAGCAGCAATACTAAAAACTGTGATATATAGTGACCTAAAGAACCAAAAATATGTAACAAGAATTTTGTGATCAACCAGGCTGAAAAGGACCATGTTACATAAAAGCACCATAACCCACAGACGAACAACCAGGGACTAACATACTGGATTCAATTATCAAGTTAACATCTTCAAATGAAAATCAAGGTCAATAGAGAAGTGGTATATTATATTGCACGGAATCACCAAAACTAAAACTAGAAATCAATATAATTATATCTTCTTTTTCTTTTCACGAGAATTGGTTCGTACTTTCACGATACCTACACTTCCTTTTCTGTCACAAGAATTGACAAAGAAAGAAAACTAAAACTAAAACAAAACATAACTAAATGAGAACCATTTCTTTCTTATCCTATTTTCCATTCTTCTACTGTCAAAAAATCATCAATCTACTTAGCTCCTTCTTACTGATGCATCATATTATATGCACGTAAGCGGATCGTTAGCTAACAAGGTATGCCGGGTTTGCACTTGAGCACGCCAGCAAAGCGAGTGAGCCGTCCTGCATGTGAACCAGGCTTGAACTTGATCTTATGATTTTTTGTCAATGCAGTTTTTTTCTTGTCTTGTGGTCCTGACTCCACAAAATAAGCTCCATTTAAGAACGAATCGCCCTCTGATACCCATTGCCACTTCTTCCACTCGGATTCTGGTGCGTAATCCCTCTTAGTCACCTGCATTTAGCACCATCATGTTATGTTACCAATCCACATAGTACAAGAAAATAGTGCATATAGTTGGTATTTATATACATCTAAAAGTACAATGTCAAACTAAAGAGTGCAAATTATGTTATTTTGTTGGCTAAGACCGATTTTCTAATAGAGAGGATAGTGTCTTGAGTTGATCAGTGTCGGAGCCAAGAATTTATGAAAGGAGATTCAAAAAGTATTAGACTTGTCACACTAAAGCAACTTTTGAACCCTTTTTGCTACTACGAGGGTGTTTGACTAAGCGTATAAGCTTATCAAACTGATTTATAAGCACCTTTTAGCTTAACATTAGAATCTTCCCTTACATATCAAGGGGATTCAACAGTTTATGTATAAATAACAAACTCGATTTTGTCTTTATATCACAATATAATTTTACGATGAAGGGAATCCAATTGAACCATCTTGGCTCTACATAGCTCCGCCCCAGGCTGATAGATTTGATTCCAACCAAAAATGACTTAAAAGGAGAAGAGTGTGGTATGATAAAGACTATTGCATTACCAAAACTGATTATCTTATGTCACTAGGTACTTGTGAACCTACCTGATATAATCATTTTTTTGAATTTTCCAAAAAAAATGGTGAAGCCTACCTGCTTAGTATTAGGATTATCGGCAGCCTTGAAACGATTACCCTGGCTGATAATGGTTGGATGAGCGCTGCCACCAATCGCGTACATTTGCCAATGAGTGTAGTCATTGTTGACAACATGGAAGAATCCCCATCTGCACCTTGGCATCCTCTGAATCAATCCCTCCCCGAACCGATTGAATGCTACTGTGACTTGCATTATTGAATCTTGAGGAAAGGCATCAGTTGCCCCCAAAAGCATCACCTGAATCATCATTTGTAATCAAACTTTAACTACTAGTATATGGCTTTTTTTTAAGGGTAGTAACTAGTAAAGAGTAACGTTACGTCGTTATGATGGTTGAATTTGCAATTAGAAATGGTGATAGCAGTGGAAGCCATGATGGCATCAACAAGGCCATCGGTACATTCTGACAAAGTGCAATGATCAATCCAGATATGATTGGAACCAAAAATGGAAATGCCATCGCCATCGCTCACTGTCCTTAGACCAATATGGTTAACAGAATCTCTTATCATGCCCCCATTAGTAGATATGATATTCTGAATCCTGATGTTGTGGATTATGACATTATGCACGAATTGGATCGTTAATCCAGCACCATTGGCTATGTGAACAGCAACTCCCCTGCCATCGATTGTCTTGTCACTCGTGATCATAAGTTCTTGTTGCAACTTGATCACCATTGATTTCTCAAAGATGATCCACAATGGCTCCTCTTGAATCACAGCATGACGAAGGGTCCCCGGTTTTGGTTCCTGCACGTTATCATCTGACTCATCGGTGACAACATAGTACTTGCCATTCTTACCACCGGTCGTTTTGTGGCCAAATCCTCTAGCACACTCTTCCAAATCCATCCTGTTTTCAGCCCAATTTTTGTCACACCTCCAGCATCTGTCAATTGGATTGGTTGCCATGCATTTATTTTTTTCTTTAAGATTCCTCCTTAAGCTTTTATACTTCAGCAATGCACTGCATAGTACATCAAGTAAAATTCAAGCCACTATTCTTAAACCTATGTAAGTAAAATCAAAGGAAAAATAACAACTACGATTACGCCTCAGTTCCAAACAAGTTAAGTCGTGCTATATGATGATATGTCATTATCCATGTCGCTCTATTTAAGCTTGTCACTATCCAATATACAAAAAAAAAAAAAAAAAAACAGTTTCTGTATCATTAGAGGCTCTCTACATTTTCTTCTGGCATATAAATCTCGAACAAGTCTAAAAAAACTTCTAGCAAATATTGGACCTAAATAATATTCCCTCTGTTTTCACTTTTATGTGACCCAATTTTCTTTTTAGTTCGCTTAGAAAATCATGACTCTTCTAACTTTGAAAAAAAAATAAGTTCTCATTTTTTTTCTTAAATTCCATGAAGATTGAAACATTTTACATAAATTAGAACGGATGGAGTATCGGCTATATACATCTTTCGTCCATTGAACCCTATTTTTTGCTAGGCCTGCATTCTTTATTTCCCGGACTGTTCATAAAATGTAGTCACACCCGTGTCAAATCCTTAAAATGCATAGATTATGGAGGATATATCCAACGTAACACACACGTCCCAACAGTATGTTTGAAGGATCCGAGCAACATAATCTTCACGAAGAAAAAGAAAAAGAAACCACTTACTTTCCAACTTCTTTGTTGAATGCATTAGTTACTTCCTCAGGATTATGTGTATATGCTTCAAGTGAAGAGTTGAGGTCTTCCAAAGCTTGTTTTTCCAAATATGCATCAAATTCAGCAATTCTGGCATGTATATGTGGGACTAATGAAGCTAACCATATGAACAATATTAACAAAATTGAATTCCCACTAATAAAGGCCATAGCTTTTTATCTCCTTTAATTTTCTTTTTTCTTTTGTAGAAATATTTCTTGTGTTTGTTTTTTTTCTTTTTTTTTGTTTGTTGTTGTTTTGGTATTTCTTGCGAATGACCGGAGAAGTTTGTGATTCAGGGCGGAGGTAGAATATAGCTTAAGGATTCCGTTGAATCCAGTAGCTTCGGTTCAAACCTTATATTTATCTTTAAAAGTTTATTGAATATGTACAAATCATTAGTTTAGAACTCAGATTCTGCACCCTTAAACTTCAAATCCTGGCTTGGCTTCATCTAGTGACTTGCATTTTGCTTGTTGTTTCTAGAGGGAAGCCATGTATAAAGAGAAAGTTGTTTTATCTATCTATAAATCCTATAAGTGAGATTCTAAAAAATAGAAAATATAAAAGGAAGTACATAGAGATATTATACAACACACAATAGAACTTGAGAAGAAACAAATACGGGTGTCCAAAGACTTATTTTGAGGTAGCTACTTGTGTTTTACTAACTAACTTTTCAATGTTTGTGTGAAACAAGTCATGAATAATTCTCAAGAAAAATCAACTACTTGTGTACACCTTTTTTATCGTGAGTTTAATTTCTATGTATCGACATGTTGTATGTAATAAATATTTGTATAGTTAAATTTATTAAGAATTTATAGGTAAATCTCTTAATATTAATAGACATTAATCAATAATTAGGTAAAAATGGTAATTTAATTATTTAATATCACAGGTAAAAATCCAATGGTGGTATTAAAAAAATATTATTAATATAAATAATAACTTAAATCCTTTTATTACAGGCAAATTGGATATTTAGGTCGGTGAGTACAACCAACAACACACTAACCAACCCCATGCTACATTTTCGTGCTATTAAGAGTTTGTATATCACACACTCAGTTCAATTTATGTGATACTTTTTGCTTATCGATAAAATAATTTGACTGATCTTTCAATCTAAATTGTACTAGAATTTGGATACTCAAAATAATATGAAAAGTACTCTAATTCAGTTGCATTTTTTTCTTCATAAAGTCTATTTTAAATTATTAATAAAAAAATTACATAATTTAAATTCTGAGCAGAACATAGACAATAAGCACATAAAGAGTGTAAATAATTAAACATAATTATGTGTTTCAGAATTTAACGTTTTATTTAAAAGAAACGCGTAAATACTGCCACTTTTAACATATAAGATTGTAATTTTTTGGGATATAGATAGATAGAGTAAGTAGATCAAAAGAAAACCTTACTTAGGCATTTCATCAAATTCCTTATTAGGAAAGTAAGCCTTAATTTATGTTAAATTAAAGCTCCAACTTACTTCTTCAAGTTCTCCAAGTATTCAATAATGATCTACAAATGTTAGAGCTAAAATACTTATATTAATTATATATAATAAAATCATACGAAAAGTAAAAGTTTTGGAGTAGAAAAACGATTTTTCCAAAACTTATATTTGTTTGGTTGTTTCAAACAGTTGAAAATATTATTTGAAATTTATAGGTCAATTTTGAGAGTTGATAAGAATTGATTTTGATTGAATATTCAAATCGAAACTCAGAAACAAAGAAGAACAAATCTCTTTTTTTTTTCAGATCTATATAAATAAGTTATGTGTACTTTGTGTTTTGAGTATGCTATTTGTATTTCAATTGTATCACTGAACATAAAGTGACATACACAAATACACTCAACAACATAACTGTATGCAAATTATACGAAAGTTGTATGGTTTAACTAGAGTATTTTTTTTTTTAAAACGGGGTAGGGGAAGAAGAAATGGGGAGGAAATTACAATGTGGAAAATCAAACTCTCACCAATAAGGTGGGGAGTTCAGGTAGTCGACCAACGAACTATTAAAATTCTCCAACGAGAGTATGCAAATTGTATATAAGTTATATATTTTGACATGCAAAATACATTCAACAACATAACTCACCAACAAGCTTTCATTTGGTATATAACACCAAATAA
This sequence comes from Solanum tuberosum, assembly GCF_000226075.1. Lineage (NCBI taxonomy): Eukaryota > Viridiplantae > Streptophyta > Magnoliopsida > Solanales > Solanaceae > Solanum > Solanum tuberosum. The sequence continues at coordinate 92,761 of NW_006239388.1, read as the reverse complement.
AAAATATAAGTTGAACACACATGCTATAGCCAACATCTCCCACAATATACATAGCATTTCCCCTCTTATTTTCATGTTACTTTTTACTGTTTTGGAGGGACATACAATACAGTACAACATAAGTAACAAGCCACATGAAGAAAGAAAAAAAATCAAACATCAACCCCATTGCAGCCATGGTTCACACGCCAAGATATCCTGCAATTAAATTAGTTTAGACAAAAAAAGAGGAAAAATTAATTATTACAAATGCTTGGAAATACATTGACAACCCCTTAAACTTGCAGCAAATAGATACTCAAACTGAAACTTGTTCCAATTGAACACTTCAACTCATAATAAAGTGTTTCTATAAGCACTTTAGGATAAAATTTTGTAGAAAAAAAAGTTGTGCTTGTTCTGAAGCGTATGTAACTCTAGAGATATAGTAATATGGAGAAGACGATTGTTTCAAGCATCGATAGAAGATAGGTTTAAGTTAGCCACATAAAATATGTCATTATCCTTTAAGTACACACATCAGCCTCAATTGGAATAGGTCTAAAGTTTTATGGCTTATTGAAACAAATGCATATAATTAAAGAAGGTGACATTTTAAGTGTATATGGCTTATTGGGACAAATGCATATAATTAAAGAAGGTGACATTTTAAGTGTTTAACTTGTTCATATAATGGATGTTTGAGAAAGTTTATGTCATAATTTGAACTGAAGAAACATTTTTTCATGTGTTTAAGTACTCAATTGGAACAAGCCTTAATTTGAGTGTCTAAATGAAATTTGTTGGCAAGTATTAGAGGTGGCCCATGTATTAAAGCCTAAAATATACTTATATGGCATAAAGCTCATCAATCAAAATTGGATCGGCACTGAATCTCTAGGTAACTGAGTAACAAATTTTATGAGGGATATCTATGTTGATGGAAGAAGTGTCAAAAACAATAGGAGTGCAGAAATTTTATAGCTAAAATGTTTAAGCGCTTAACGGGGTGTGTTCTCAGCTATTTTCACCAACCTAAGACTACTAAACACAGGTAATTTTCATGAACAAATGATTTCATATAAAACAACATGGGAGAGTGCAGGTTTTAGGGGTTCCAAGCTAAACAATCAATTTTTACACTGTGTTGCCAAACTTACAGAAGCGAACGATCTTCCAGTGTTGGTTCCTGTTGTCTCCTTTCCACCATTCCCAAAGACAAACAGTGGTCCCATTGCGGACACCTCCATGCTCTTTATCAGCATTCCATGCATCTAGATTGAGGTTAATGTTATTGACCATCCTAACTGCTCGATAACCATCACCCACGTCCCTGCTCTCTGTCCATAAGATTGACGCATCAAGAACGTCGGGTTTGTACGGGGTGAGCTGCACCTGTAAAAGAAGTCCAATAGGAATGTAAATTTTCTATGCTTACTTCCCTATCAGAAGCAATGTAATATTAGTAAGACAGGACCCCTGAGCAACAGTGTGTTCGATTGTTAGTTACCCTTGGGGGCATAGTAAAATCTATTTTTATGCATTTGCAGCAAAGGAAGGTGCATGGAGGCAAGAAAGGCAAATATTAGTTGAAGTTGCATATAGCATGTGTATGCCATCTGTAGGCAACAGGACAATAGCAATTACTATCACAAGGAACAAGGTTTATTTAAGATGCCAATACTTCTTGTATAAACTCAAGCCACTAATGCCCATGTTTCATCAATTTTCCATTAACTATGAGGTTTTCTACAGTTAATGGATCAAAACTCAAACTTAACATGGCTACGATTTCCCTATTCTCTAGTTCTAACAGAACTTAACCCATAGCCTCGGTCTATTTCTATGTTTGGTCTACCTAAGACTTTTCTCATGTTTGATAAGCCTATGCCAGTTGCATTTTGTGCTTATTTAGGAGTTCCGTGTCTTATTTTTGATAAAGAAAGAAAAGAGACATAAATACTCCTATAATAAGCACAAAATGCAACTTGCACAAGAAAGTATATGCAAGTCTTCTCTCAAAAAAAAAAAATATATGCAAATTGGGTTAAGAAAGTACATGGACACTATCTTGCTTTATTTATACCATGTCAAATCTTGATTTCAAAAGACTGGCTATTCATACATAGTTACATACTCTCTTCGTGTTTCAAGGTACAAATTCTCTTCAGAAAGATGATGCATTCTGAGATGGCCACTTAACACATGAAACCGTATGGAACCTTAGAAGATCTTGGCAGGAGGATATGAAGGCTCACAATAGGTTAAAATGGAGAGTCAAGTGGAGGATTTGCAAGGAAAGCCCACATAGCATGATAGCCATAGTCTCATTATGCAGTGGCTAGTTTTGTAATACTATAAACAATAGAGATTATAGCATCTTCCGGGTCAGTTCGTATCTACAAATTGATAAGATCCGAATCTAGTCTATAGGAGGTTTATTAAAAGAAAAGGAGCAATAATAATTTTCTTGTTCTATCAAGAAGGTGCTATTGCTCCTTTTTTGGGGTTTGATAAATTCATAATAAATTCCTTTGCATCTTCCAGGTACCTTGTATCAGGCACACAAAATTATCTTATACATTAATCTTCCTAGCTCTAACATAAAGGATGATACCCACCAGCTTCTACAAAAAGAAAAAAGGTTGAACAAAATAATGTTGCCTCCTTAAAGCCAAATTCAAGTGACCAGGGTGTAACAAACAAGTGCTAAAAATCTTCTTAACCCATATTTTTAATAAGGCTGCCTCACCTATCTAGAGGGGATCAGTAATTTGGGTCCAATGAGTTATTCACACCCCAACAAAATAAAGTATAAGTTAGTATCTTGCTAAAAGAGGGAAATTAGATATTTACAAGAAGAAACTCTTTCGTGTTGGAGCACATATTATAAAGATAACAAAAACTATAAAGACAATAACACCATTTACTTTTCTCCACCTCTTCCTTCAGAAAAAAGTACTGCACACATAATCAGCATTATCTTCTTATTTTTTCTTTTTTTAAAAGAGTACATATTTAATTAATAATAGATGCATGTTGGTAGTGTTTAACTTCTATAGTTGTTTAATTTATAGCTGATGATCTTTATCTGTCAACTACAAGTGCAATTTCTAGATCTCTGCATCATTAAGTAAATGAAAGGGTACTCTCTCTAATAGCTCAAACTTTTAGATAAAATGGTCACACCATTCAACATGGTATCAGAGCAAGCAAGATCCTGAATTCGAGTCTCACCACCAAACAAAAACCCTTCAGTTTATATATTGGATTACACTTTCCCTCAAATGTCTAAGGTTTCTCTCCCTCCATAATGTCCAAAAAATACATACTTGAATATCTTTTTTTTTTTTTTTTTTTTTTTTATGACAAGGGAAACCCGCAGCCGCTTCCCTTTGGGTGCGCACAGGGTAAAACCCCCGCTCCTATGCAATAGCTCGCAAACCACATAGGAGAGGTAACCCGCACTAGGCAAGCCTGGTGCGACGAGCTCGACCCAGAAGGCAAACCCCTTGCTTTCGCTGGCAAGGGGTTTCGAACTTGAGACCTCCAGCATGAAAGTCCCAAGCCCAAACCACTGGGCCACCCCGAAGGGTATACTTGAATATCTTTTTTTTTTTTTTTGATGACAAGGGAAACCCGCAGCCGCTACCCTTTGGGTTCGCACAGGGTAAAACCCCCGCTCCTATGTAATAGCTCGCAAACCACATAGGAGAGGTAACCCGCACTAGGCAAGCCTGGTGCGACGAGCTCGACCCAGAAGGCAAACCCCTTGCTTTCGCTGGCAAGGGGTTTCGAACTTGAGACCTCCAGCATGAAAGTCCCAAGCCCAAACCACTGGGCCACCCCGAAGGGTATACTTGAATATCTTTTTTTTTTTTTTTGATGACAAGGGAACCCCGCAGCCGCTACCCTTTGGGTTCGCACAGGGTAAAACCCCCGCTCCTATGTAATAGCTCGCAAACCACATAGGAGAGGTAACCCGCCACTAGGCAAGCCTGGTGCGACGAGCTCGACCCAGAAGGCAAACCCCTTGCTCTCGCTGGCAAGGGGTTTTCGAACTTGAGACCTCCAGCATGAAAGTCCCAAGCCCAAACCACTGGGCCACCCCGAAGGGTATACTTGAATATCTTTTTTTTTTTTTTTTATGACAAGGGAAACCCGCAGCCGCTACCCTTTGGGTTCGCACAGGGTAAAACCCCCGCTCCTATGCAATAGCTCGCAAACCACATAGGAGAGGTAACCCGCCACTAGGCAAGCCTGGTGCGACGAGCTCGACCCAGAAGGCAAACCCCTTGCTCTCGCTGGCAAGGGGTTTCGAACTTGAGACCTCCAGCATGAAAGTCCCAAGCCCAAACCACTGGGCCACCCCGAAGGGTATACTTGAATATCTTTTTCTTCTAAAAGAACTCATAACTGAGCCTTCAAATAATTTAAATGATCCTTTATCCTTCATACTCAAACATTAAATTGCAAAAGATTCATTTTCCTGTTTTTTCTAGGCAACCTGTGAAAAAATCCCAGCATGCATCATTTGCAAGTCAGAGCATTTGCATTAGGTAGAAATAACCTGCACTAAAAGCGGCCGGACAATCACACACAAAAAATAGAGGATTATGAAGCATACACTGATACAGCGGAAATCTCACACAGATGCAGATACCACAAGTAAACACACAGGGGATAGACCTAGGAGCTAGAAATGGAAGATATTAGGTGCAATTTTATATACATACACAATACAGTGACAAATAATTGACTGGGCACTGACTTTCTTTCCGCCTCACACACTCTCATCCTTATCTCCATTTCTTAACCACCACCTTTCCACCACAACTCCACCATCAAACCCTCCATCTCTACCATGGTACTACTTGAAACACCCAAAAACATTGCAAGTCATAGCATTTGCATTAGGTAGAAATCTCTAATCTCCTTTCTATGACAAAGAAATGGGTTGGCTATCAAAGTTCATTCCTTTGTGAAGCTTAACATTATATAGGCATCATTGAGGATATCATCAAACTATGAAGCACAAAAAATCAAACCAAATAATACTTTTCAGAGCTTGTGGTTAACCAAGAATTGAACATACAGGGTGAGAGGCGCCAACAGAATGCTTCAGTGCCAGTCCTGAAGCTTTATTAACCAGAGCAAAGCTTGGAAATCCCTCTTCATCCTTCACTTTAGTACTGCACTTCTCATCTTTATACCAGTGCTGTAACAAATTCCATCCATTACAACAAATTCACAGTAAACAACAAAATCAAAAGAAGAAAAAAAACCTACTTGAAATGGATCTGATGGATCATTAGAAGCCAGAACAACTTTTTCATCACGGATAGTGAGAGAGTAATTAGTATCAGCCTTAGTATAAACCCTAAAAGAAGGTTTATCCATAAGCTCTGGATCTGAAGTTTGATGGTGGAAAGCTGAAGGCACATGTGGTTGAAAATGATGACGATCATGATGCCGATCACCACTCTCACTCTCATGAGACACGTGTTCAACAGAGGAATAGTCGGAAGTAGGTGGTGGTGGTGGAGCGTCATAGTAATCGGACCTCGGCGGTGGACGATTGTAAGATCCACCATAGTTCTCCTCCATCGGCGGCGGAGGATAGTTAGTCCGACCATAACTATCATCCATCGGCGGCGGAGGATAGTGAGGCCGGCCATAATTAGGTTCCATCGGTGGTGGTCCACCTTCATGAGAAGTATGAAAGACATGACCAACTTGAGGAGGTGGTGGTGGTTCATCGTAGTATGACGGTGGTTGGTGGCCGGGAGGTGGAAACTCTTCTCGACGGTCGTCGTCGTCATCGTCGCGACGGTGGTGGTGGCCGTGGTGGTGGTGTCCAAAAGGATATTCCATTTGATAGATAATAATAGTATTAAATTTTAGCACAATCTTTTTTCTTTGATTCTACCTATTATATATTGTTGGTGTGTGTGACATCTGTCTATGTTTGATTTAGTTGTTAAGCTAACTTTTAAAATAGGAAAATACCTAAGTTTTCTATACTACCATTATTATTGCACACATGTCCCATTTTTAGTTGTTGTGATTGATTTGTTAAGCTATCTTGATTGACCTTTTATTTTAAAATGAGAAGAAATCAGAGTGAATCCACAACATTACTAGAAGATTTGTAGGAATTTAACATGACATCAATTTTCAATTAAACATTTTAAGTAGATTTTAAACATTTGTTATAAAGTTTTATTATGTTATTTTGAACTTTTTTGACAACTAGAAAAAGAAAAAAAACTTAAGAAGATTGTAATACATTTATTGATAATGCGGTAAATAACTAACTAAATGATTATATGTAGCATTTTAAGTAGAAAAAATATTCTAAAATTTATTTAATTAATAAAATAAAAATAACATATTTAAGAAAATAACTTACACCTTAGCCCCTCGTCAGAGGTTATATTCTCTACTATACCCAAAAATCTCTTTTGTAGAAACAACCTCTTCACCCCCACCCTTTAAACTCTCAGTGTCTCTTATAGAAAAGTTTATTTAACAAATAAGTATAAATGTCACAGCTCTGAGCCTACACTCTAGATGTGGCCGATACTCGAAGATTATTGTCAGTCCTCAAGTGAATTCTTGACCTAGTTGATTACTTAGCGAAAGACTAAAACATACACACGAAAGCTTAAACTGATGAGCAATTTAAAAAAATAAAGTGAATCTCAAATGATGTCCAAAAATACAAAATATAAAAGATAGAGGATTAGAAAAACATTTGAACGAAAACTGAATGACTCTCCATCTCTATCTATCCATGAAGCCTCTACTGTTTAAAGATAGGTGTCATAATAAGATTCATGACAACCTCAAAATACTACTACTACTAAAGCAATAAAATTGGAGTCCTCCGAAAGCAAGGAAGCATCACCAGAACATGACAAGTGGATGATGTGATCTCAATGGAACGTTTGTTGATGATTGCAACAACGATTGGTGTAAGTACATGAAACATACGGTATGTAATAAAACTGACTAAAACAAAAAAAACTAAATTGAAGGACTGAAAGTAACTCAACTGAAGTAAAGCACGAACATGAAGTGAAATCATTTAAGTTTTACAATATAAAATGAAATGATTGCAAATAAATATATATATATATATATATATATATATATATATATATATAAAAAAGTATATATACACACACACACTTTACTTTCTTTGAGATTTTCATAAACCGACAACTATTACTATGAGTCTCGTAATGATACAACATCTCACCCACGTTGCATAACCGCCCTATACTTTGCTAGAGTATAGGACCTAACTCAACTTATCGATCCACTAAGAGCCTAACCCAAAGATGAAGCTCCTCATTTTGGACATCATGTCTAGACCATCTCTGGAGCATAGTGAGACAGTTGCACAAACTTGAGATCATACTCATTCACCTTCATCTCCCCCTGCTTCTGATTCACAAACTCTTCTATTTTAGCCTCTCTCAACTCTTTGGGAAAGAAGTGATCTAGGAAAGCCTCCCCAAACTCATTTCATATGCTCGCATCCACATCCTCACCACGACTCTCTTCTTATTGCTCATACCAGGTGTGTGCTACATCCTTGAGTTGATAAGCAGCAAGTTCAAATCCTTCAGCCTGAGTAGCATCCATTGCCTTGAGAATTTTCCACATCTCATCTATGAAGTTTTGAGGGTCCTCTTCTACCTTAGACCCTGTGAACACCGGGATTCATCCTCAAGAAATCTCTAATCTAGAAAAATCTCAGAATGTATTTCTCAATTAGTTCAACGGTACCCTTGAAAAGGTTGGTTATATATAGCAAAGAGATGCAATGGAAGAACCAGAAGAACGTGTCTAAACAAAATGGCTCTTCCACCTATAAAAAAGTTGTTTGCCAGCCTTTAATTTTGTTGATTGTCTTGCTTATCATATATGAGTAATGAGAGTTCTTTTTTTATTCTTGTAATGAGAGGGGCACCCAAAATACGCATCTTAACACATATATACAAGGGGGGGAAAGGATAAATATACCTCTGAACTATTGAAAATGACATACGTATACCCTTCGTTATATTATTGAGACATTAGAGTTCTTGTCATCCAAAAAGTAGAACATTTGTATCCTTCACACTCAGGGGCGTACTCACCCTTGGATAAGGGGTGTCAAGCGACACTCCTTCATCGGAAAATTACATTGTGTATAGAAGTCAAATTTTGATTTAATAAATATATATACAAGTATTGACACCTCTTGACACTAGTTAAAAGTTTAGTATAGTGGTTAAGTTGTTGTAAAAATTCTTTGAGGTCGTGTTCTAGCCCTACTAGTCTCATAATTATATATTTTACTACAAGTCTACAACTATTGACACCCCTTAATGATAATCCTGGATCCGCTACTATTCACACTAACGGACGGACACATGTCATGGTCTTAACGGGCTATCCAAAAAAATTCAATTTTTTTCCACAATTGAAAAATCCACCCGAAAATCAATCCAGATAATTATAACCCCAAAATAAAAACTCAACAAATCCACACCCAAATAAACCCCATTTTTCCTTTCTCTACACTAACCAACAACAATCAACACTCCACGGACCATATCCACACCAGAATTTCACCGCACTACCGCAACCCTCATTTTCTCTTTGATCATAACATGATTCTAATAAAAGGATTTTGATACCTTAATAGTATAACAAAGAATATATATATACCATTTTCGATAATTCAAGGATATATTTGTCCTTTTTCCCTATATAGAAACACTATGTGTCATAACATGTTTCTACTCAAAGAAAGTGATCAACCATATGACATCCCCTATATATTAACTTCACTACTAAAAAATTGGATTTAGCAATGGAAATTTTTTGTAGCTAAATAGAAAAATCTATTGCTAATCCTACTTAGTGACAAATTAGCGATAAACTTTCATTAACTACCAACAAAATGACGATGGACTAGCGACGAAGTTCATAGCTAATTTCAGTATTTTTAATAGTGCTTGTTTCACATTGAAAAAAGGAATTAGGTTAGAGTTTATTAGATTTGATTGACAAAAATCTACGTTAATTAAGGGATTGATAATCCTAGTCTAGTGATTGAGGTTAGGGTTAATACTTCATGCTTGTAACCTAAAGTTGAAATGTGTTTTATACAACTTAACTAGGTTAAGACTCACTAGTTTGTTGGAAAATGATTAATGGATAATCAAGAATTTAGAAGTTGTTAAGAAACACCATTAATGAGTTATACTCAAAGCCTATTTGACACTGCTATTGGGAGATCAAAAACACTTTTTTTAGAAAAAAAATATTTTTGTTGAAAAAATATGTAGTTGACAAATCAGCAAAAATGCTATTAAATAGAAGCAGAAGCAGTTTTTCTGCGGAAAGAAACTAAAAACTTTTGCTTCTTAAAAAAAGCAGAAATAGAAAAAAATAAATTCTCAAGACTAAAATATCTCTTTCATATATATACATATTTACCAATATATCTCTTATTAATGAATTAAAATATCTCATAAGTTTGGTTAAATTTCATTTAAGAATTTTATTTTTTATTTTTATATAATAAAAATAATATTTTATTTTACGTTTATATATTATTATTTTATATTTTAAATATTATTTTACGTATAATTTTTAGAATTAGAAAAAAGGATAATAACAATATTTATGTAAAATTAGAAAAAATAGAGAAGAATATACAACTAAAGATTTCAACCCTCCCCCTAAAAGGTATAATATTGATTGAATTGAAAATTTAAATATGTACATTTTAATTGGGAAAATTTTGAAAATGTCAATATTTTGACATTTAATAGGATCCATTAAACATACTTTCAATATTTATTTAAAATGTCAATATTTTAGTTTGTTATGTATCTGATTTATGTATTTTCTTATTTGTTTGATTTGCAAGAATACAATTATTTAATAACAGAAAGGAGAAAATCAGGGGATATAATATTTTTTTAAAAAAACATATCACTTAAAATTCTCATCAGTTACAATTTCAAAGAAATCAACTTTCCTTTTTATTATGTTTTCATCATAATTGTATACCAATAATTTTTACATTTTATGTGTTGACTTTACCGTTTAAATTAAAATTGATATTTTACTTTCATAGTGAAAACTACAATTTGTATCTCGGTGATCAAAATTGTATTACATGATTGCCAAATATATTTTTCTTTTATTTGTATTACAAAAATATTATTGATTGTATCCCAATATAATCTAATCATTACATATGAATATGATTTATGAAAGGATACAATATTTTTGTTAAAAAAATAGAATACATAATGAAAATAATACAATTTGTTGAGGAAGGATACAAAATTCTAAAAAAAAATACAAATTGGTTGTGAAAAAAATAGAATACATAATGAAAATAATACAATTTGTTGAGGAAGGATACAAAATTCTAAAAAAAAATACAAATTGGTTGTGAAAAAAATAGAATACATAATGAAAATAATACAATTTGTTGAGGAAGATACAATATTACTAAAAAATATATAAATTGACTATGAAAGAAATAGAGATACAAGATTCTGGAAAAAAAAAATACTCCCTCCGTTTCACAAAGAATAACCTCCTTTCCTTTTTAGTCAATTTCAAAAAGAATGACCTATTTCTTTTTTTGGTAATATTTTACTTTTTGTTTTCCACGTGGCATGTTTAAGACCATAGGATTAAGGGCAATTTTGTATATTTGACCTAACTTTAATTTAGGACCACAAGATTCAAAAGTTTTTTTTATTTACTTAAACTCCGTGCCAAGTCAAACCAGGTCATTCTTTGTGAAACGGAGGGAGTAATATATAATAGTTGAAATAATATAATCTGTTGAGGAAGGATACAAAATTCTAAAAAAAAATACAAATTGGTTGTGAAAAAAATAGAATACATCTATGCTTAAGAAATATAAATCAATTTGACATAGCTATTTGAATGACTACAAACTAAAAAATAAATACAATGTTCTTAATAAAAATACAAATGCTGAGTAAAAGAAAAACAATTGACGAGCAAAAATTAATATGAATACAATCCTGGTATGAATACAATTCAACTTTCTTCTCTCACTCTCTCTTTCTTCTTCTTCTTCATGTTCCTTTTTTCTGATTTTTTTTCCAGCAAACCCAAATTCAAATCCGTATTCACTTGTGCATATATTAGTTATAACCCTATAAGCAAAATTAGAAATTATTAATTATGAATATATAAAAAATCAAACAATATATGATGTATGAATGCTAATGTAGATTACTACAATCTATTAAATCTCATATATGAAAATAAAATTATAAGAAAATTGAACAATAGAGTTTAAAAGATGAAAAATCTGAAATACATAAAAGAGGAAAATTTCATAAAATACTTGGTGAATATGAAAAACTCACACAAAAAATCAAACATTACTGTTTAAATACGGAAAATTTGAAATACAAAATACTTGATGATTATGAAAACAAAATCACAAGAAATCTCACAAAATACTTGTTGACTTCGAATTAACCTTTATGTTGAAAAATCTTTTGAATTAATTGTGAGATTTCTTAAAAGAGATAACAATGGTGAAAAGGGGAAGAGAGAGAAAGGAGCAATTTGGGGTAAAACCTAGAAAGAGGGGTAAGTGGGTAATGGGGGTATCTTTTTTTTTTTTTTTTTACAGGAAGATGGAGTAAAAAAAAGGGGTCTAATTTGAGCCTGATTTGAGAAATAAAAGGAAAAAAAATAATTATATTAGGATACAATATATTTTCTAAAATATTGACATATTGATATTTTTAATAATTATTTTAAAGTATAGATGTTTTTAATAATTATGTTAGAAATTGCGACTAATTTGCTAATTTTCCCCTTTATTTATCAATTAATAGAGGTAAAATGGTAAATTCACTATCCTAACTTAATAAGTGTGTGAAATTAAATTTGACTAGTAAATAGACATGGAGGAAGTACTAGATATCTTTAGTTTAAGATAATAAAATTTTAAACTTTTTATATTTTTATAAAAGTTTATTTCAAATTAAAATTAGATAAATAAATTGAGACGAGAACAATTAAAAATTATGACCATCCAAAAATATGAAGACGTGTATCTAAAATGTGGGGACTGTGGGTATTACCAACTTTATGTAAACGTGGCGGCACAACATTCCTTATTGTGACTTTAAAGACAGCCAATTATGTCGTCATTTCATGCTTGACTTACTTGCAAGGCAGTACAAGCTTTAATTTTTTTATATTAGCATATAAATATACACGTGTGTTTTCATGATTTGAACTCGTGATCTATTGTTTATATATTTCACAAAAACAGTTTTTTCTTTTAAGTTCTAATGGGTGAAATTATTCAAGTTTCTTCATATTATGGATGTAATTTTATGTTTAGTTTTGTTTAGGGGGTCTTAACGAGGACTTTGCTTTTGTGCTACGTTAAAGAATGTATTTATTCTTCTTAGACTAATATATTTGTTTTTCTTAGATATGCACCTAAATTCTGCCCAAAACTTCCTTTTTGGTTTTTTGGCTTTCGAGGCTTGCGGTCCCGTAAAGTTTTGGTATATGCAACTTTACTATTATATTGATTGAAATGTGTATCATACAAAGACAAAAGTGGTAGATAATTTATTTACTGATGGGGCACTATTAAAATTAAATTATAGTATCTAGAAACAGCTCATCTCCTTAGGCAGAAGCTCTCCCATTTTAAAAAAAATAAATATCTTTTTCATTAATAGGAAAATCAATATGGTAAGGAGTTTTAGCATTAACCGTAAGAATTACAGACTTCACTTATGGGACAACACTGATATTAGGTTGGTGGTGGTGTTAAGAATTATTGTCACGTCATTCTGTTCTTTTCTTTAAATTTACTTTAAAAAAAAGGAAGGTATGAGTCTATTTGTTCTCATGACAATAACAACTTAACAAGTATAGCACATTACTTACTATAAACAAGTCAATCACACAAATAAATTCAAAATTTCTATTTGTGTTGAGATTAAGACTTTAATAATTAAAGTGGGACCAAAGGCCTACTGTTTTATTATTTATTAGATTATATAAAAGACAAAAGTAAGAACGAATGAATTATTTTCTTGTTCCCTCTTTCTTTATTAAAATTAAAATGAAGTAGTTTAGTCATGAAGAACCATAAAATAAATGGTTGGTGATAAGTGTCTCTCTTGTTGTTCCCCCTTTACATCATTCAACTTGTATTGAAGTGAACTTTTTTGGGGATAAAAAGGGAATACAATTGTTCTACAATAAGTTAACAAAGATACTCTTACATCTTGATAGTTTTCACCTACTCTAATCCAACTAATTAACTTTTACATGCAATCATCCAGATGGAAAAGGGCACAAGTTATCTAGTAATCTCAGCAAACATGAAACTGGGGTAAATAGTTTGTCTCACAGATCATAAACAAGATTTACAAATTCTTATCAAAAGGAAGAAAAAAAGAGGGCTGTAGTTCAAGATTTATGCTGCTTCTGGAAATCAGGATGATTCAGCTGATGAAGCATTGGACCGAGCTTTCTCATACAAGCGGTATATCAGTGTAGACTTAGACATCTGAGGTTCTCTTTCTAGGACGGCGATCACATCTTTTACAGTAATACTGCGAGCAATCCTAGTTTGTGTTATTATCCCTTGAGTTCTTCCGGCTCTTCGCACAGCACCTACAGAAAAGAGAGGACAAATGCTCAAAGGTTACAGCAGCTAAATGGTTAGTGCACAGGCTAAACCTGAGTAACCACACTAAACAAGAAGAAATATCAACCAAATGTCCTGAAATCAACAAAGGAACGGTAATATCACACATTCCTGGATCATAAACACTTCAATCCTTACAAAAAAAAACTAATATTGTGCCTCAATCCCAATAACTAGGGGTTAAAAGTGGATATGCGCGGTGTTGTTTATCTCTCGGTGCTAAGTAGGCACTCTACCACCTAAGCTACATCCAGGTGCTAAGTCAGCCGAACCCAATAGCTTTGACCTAGACGCTTTATATGTGTTAAGAAATCCGTTTAATATGTACAAGTATCAAATTTCAAACCTGGTTATTAGTACTTGAGATTGGTGTTCTAGAATTCCAAACCCATAAAATTCAAATCCTGGATCTGCTTCTGGCTACATCGCCGGCTCGGGAGGGAATGTTGGAAACATCTAAGACGCCAAACTCAGAGCTTGCCACAAGATTGTTTGGAAGGAAATTTATCACGTTCAATGCTAGGATACTCTTGGCTGATCTAAATACATCTCATTCTAGTATTTTCAACCAACCCCGACCCTCCCTCTTCCATTTAGTTGCTGAGTTCATTCTAGTAAGGATGTTTGGTGGTGGTGTTTTTTTCTTGGATCAAGTAAAATGAGAAAATTTCATTGAAAATGCATCAAAAGGATGCCAATATTACATCAGCTGAGGAGAAAAGGTAGTTCCTGTACAATTAACCTTTGGTTACCAGTAGTAATTCAAGGAGCTAACAAAATCCATAAATTTCTCTAGACTATTCACATCTTCTAGTTTACACCAGTAAACAGGAATCATTAGGCATCTAGCATTAACTTTGTATAGATGGGAAATGACACCCTCGAAACATATCTAAGGCTTCTTTCTATCCAACTCCAAAAATGGCATGATGGTACCATTTTTTCATCTACCCCAGCTGTCCCAATCCATATAAACTGATGGACACCCTTCGTGAAATTCCTGGCTCCGCCGCCACTGCCAGCTGATATATGTTTCTTTAATGGTATAGGTCATTACCCAGCTCATCACGAAAAGCTTTTAAAAAATATACTCCGATGTCTCAGGCAGCATGAAAATGGAGGAATAGATGGTTGATGTTTTCTGATTCTAGTAGCCAGATGTAGCACCTGCTGCATAGAATTTTATTTGAAATTGGTAACTTTGTCTATTCCTCAAAAGTCAGTACTAAAACTGTACTGGTCAGTATTTACAACATGTACTTCAAATCCTACTATCTTTTACTAAATTGAGTCAAGTACATCAATTATGGAGATAGTATCATTTGAGTATAATTGATTACACCAAAAACATAGTAGCATAAGACAATTTAGTATGACTTTTTGCATACTATTCTCAACACTATCAAAAGCTCTAGAGTTCCTTTCCTTCCATATTGCCCACCATATACTAGCTGGGACAATTCTCCATCTGTCTCTATTCTTGGATTGCTTTCCTGCTTCCTCCCAACTCTGGATTGCTCCTGTGATCTTGGCAGGCATGGTCCATGACATACCCTTAAGATTCAGGAATAACCTCCATAGTTGGCTTGTGATCTTGCAGTGTAGAAAGAGATGGTTAACTGTCTCAGCATTTTCCCCACAAAAGAAACATCTAGAACATAATTGTATCCCCCTTCTCCTTAAGTTGTCTTGAGTCAATACAGCCTCATTGGCTAACAACCAGACAAAACATGCCACTTTGAGTGGAATTTTTTACTTCCAGATTCCTCTCCATGGCCAGTGACTTTGAGGCTGATTGGTGTGGTTCAACAGTTGTATGCACAACCCACCTTAAAGTTGCCCTTTCGATCGTCTTTCCACCACAAAATGTCTTGACCTCCTCCAGTCCATAATTGCCCAATGGTGTTGAAAAATCTGTTACCCTTTGAATCTCCCAATCATTTAATTGTCTTCTAAAGATGAAGTTCCACCCTTGAGGAGTCCAGTGATCTACTATGGTCTTCTGTTGGTGAGATACTAGAGAATATATATCAGGATACAAGACCTCTAGCCTACCTGCCTATGCCAAGCATCTTTCCAAAATTCTGTTTTCTCTCCATTCCTCACTTTGATCTTTGTGTTAGCCTTAAACTCAGACCACATAGATCTAATGAATCTCCATACACTAACCCCATATGATGTAGTCACTTCTTTGGTCATCCAGTTATCTTCCTCTTCATATTTTGCTTTAATGACTTCCTTCCAGTAGGACTGCTCTTCATTATTGAACTTCCACAACCATTTCATCATAAGGGCTTTGCTTTGATTCATCTAATTCCTTATTCCGAGACCTCCATGCTTCTTTCCCACTATCACAGCATCCCATTTAACCAAGTTGTAGCCTTTCCTCTCACTGTTTCCTTGCCAAAAAAAATATCTTCTGATTTTATCCAACCTAGTGATTACACTTTTGGGAAATGGGAATACTGACATCATATAGGTTGGTAGTGGATCAAGAACAGAATTAATCAAGGTCAACCTGCCATCCCTTTGAGAGATATTGTGATTTCCATCTTGCTAACTTCATTTCACATTTCTCAACCACATTGTTCCAGATTTCATATGACTGAGATTTGGCTCCCAAAAGCATCCCAAGATATGATGTAGGCAGTGCTCCAATTTCCCCTCCCAGAACAGCATTTAAAGCTTCTGTGTTGTGTACTTCATTAATTGGATAGAGATGGCTTTTCCTCCAATTAATGTGCAGACCAGAGAACCCTTCAAACAACACTAGGATCACCCTCAACATCTTTAGTTGGCCTTCATCAGCATCACATAATATCAATGTGTCATCTGCATATTGTAGATGGGTAATTTCCACATTATCAACTTTAGGTCTGCTGACCTCAAAACCTCTGAGCCATCCCCTCACTTTAGTTGATTTGATCATATTGTTCAGCCCTTCCATAGCAAATAGGAAAAGGAAAGGAGACAAAGGGTCTCCCTGACTTAGTCCCCTCTCTGCACTAAAGAAACCAACAGGGGATCACTCATAAGTACTGAGAATCTCACAGTGGTAGACAATCATTGTCTGATCCATTGGATCCACTTCATCCCAAATCCCAATCTCCCCATTGTGGTCAAAAGATATTCCCAATTAACATGGTCATAGGCATTCTCCATGTCTAGCTTACAAAGTATTCCTGGTTTCTTTTGCTTTTGTCTGGAATCCACTGCCTCATTAGCTATCAACATTGCATCCATGATTTGTCTTCCTTGGATAAAAGCCATTTGTCGAGAATCCACAAATTTAGCCATTACCCCTTTCATTCTCTCTGTTAGAACTTTAGCAAAAAGCTTGTAGATGCTGCCTATTAAGCTGATGGGTCTGAAATTTCTCAATTCCTTAGCACCCTTCTTCTTTGGGATAAGAGTAATAAATGTTGCATTCAAACTTCTTTCAAACACTTCCTGCTCATAGAAGTTTTGGAAAGCTTTCATGATGTCCTCATTCACCACCTCCCAACATTTTAAGAAAAAACCCATGGTGAATCCATCAGGCCCAGGTGCTTTATCAATTGCACACATTTTCAGACATTTTAGGACTTCACTCTCCTCAAAGTTCCTTTGCAGATTCTCCTTTTCCTCCTCTGTTAACCCGGGGCAATTAGCATCAGTATAGGCAGGTCTCCAGTTAGTAGTCCCAGTATATAGCTTCTTGTAGAAGTCTACTATCTCTCCTTCAATTCTTGCAGGGATCTTGGGTTAGTTCTCCTTGGATTACTAGTTCATCAATGTTGTACCTCGTGTGCATTGGCCATTTTGTGGAAGAAATTAGTGTTCTTGTCCCCCTCTTTTAACCATAGTGATCTTGATTTTTGTCTCCATGAAATTTCTTCATATTTGAGTAATTCTTCCTTGTTACCTCATCCTCTATTAGTGCTCTACCCTTACTAACTTCGTCAAAAACAGCCAGCTCTTTGAGTAAGTTCATCCTTTTAGCTCCCAGGTTTGCTTGATCACTCCTGCTCCAAACCTTAAGCTTTTCTTTTAATGCCTTAAGTTTTGAAGCAAGTATGAAATCCGGTCTCCCAGAGAAGCTGAAAGTGTCCCACCATTCTTTGATTCTGTTTGTGAACCCTTCTGTGTCTAACCACCAATTTTCAAACTTGAAATAATTTTTGTTTTGGTTCCACACTCCCAGCAATGCAATAGGAGTGTGATCTGATCCGAGCCTTTGTAAAGCCATTTGTTTGATGTTGTTGAAGTTTTCATCCCATTCTTTTGATATCAGAATCCTATCAATTCTGGAGGCAATGTCTTGATTGTCTCTTTTGAACCAAGTATACTGGCCATCCTCTAGGTGAATGTCAAGCAACTTCAGATCTTCTATGAAATCTGAAAATTCTCTCATGTCTTTTGTTCTTCTCAAACAGTTTCTCTTCTCTGAGATGAACCTCACAACATTGAAATCTCCACAGACTGCCCAAGGCCCTTCTATTAAACCCCTTATCGCCCCTATTTCCTCCCAAACAAGCCTTTTTTCTACATAACAGTTGGGGGCATAAACCCCTGTAATGTGACAAGTGAAGTTTTGAAGTTGAGCTTCAAATTTGCAAGTTATAGTGTAGATGCCAGTCTCCAAAATATCCCCCTTCCACACTACTGTCCCACAGCATTAGAATTCCCCCTCTAGTCCCACTAGCTTCCAAACACGCATATTTTTTTTTGATAAAGGTAACATTTGTATATCAATCATCAGCTCAAAGCTGGTATCCAAAAATTTACATCATATCCTCCTTCCACACATGTATGTCGGCCATAAACAAAGGATAAAGAAAAGAAAAGAAGAAAAAAGAGAACTATCCCTAGATCCTCCTTTCACCTTTATAAGGACCCTAGAATGTCTACAATAGCCACAGGGTCATCTATATACTCTGAACTACACCAATAGCAAAAAGTGATAATGCAGTTCATTTTAATCTTGTGCAGAGGGCTGCTCTTGTTATCAAAATTCCTAGAATTCCTTTCTTTCCATATGGTCCACCAAATAACA
>NW_006239388.1:21552-72619 GCF_000226075.1 Solanum tuberosum | reverse complement strand
TCTGCATATTGCAGATGGGTGATTTCCAATCTAGTATTCACCTCTTTGACCACATTAAAACCCCTTATCCAATCATTCCTATGCGCTGTTTTAATCATACTGTTCAGGCCTTCCATGACTAGCAAAAATAAGAAAGGTGAGAGTGGATCACCTTGTCTCAAGCCTCTGCTTGCCGGAAAGAAACCTTCAGGAGAACCATTTATAAGTATTGAGAACTTGACAGTGCTAATGCAGAACCTTATCCATCTTATCCACTTCCTCCCAAAACCCATACTATGTAGAATTCCAAGCAAATACTCCCAGTTAACATGGTCATATGCCTTCTCTATGTCCAGTTTACACATTATGCCTGGGATTTTATCCTTCACTCTTGAGTCAAGACATTCATTTGCAATGAGAACAGCATCAGTGATCTGTCTTCCTTTCAGAAAGGCCATTTGTTGAGTGTCAATCAGCTTTGGCATCACCTTCTTTAGCCTTTCTGTAAGAATTTTGGAAATTAGTTTGTAGACACTTCCAATCAGACTGATTGGTCTAAAATCTCTCAATTCTTTGGCTCCATTCTTCTTTGGAACGAGTGCAATGTAAGTTGCATTAAGGCTCTTTTCAAAAACTTCCTGAGAATGGAAGTTCCGGATAGTAGCCATCACATCCCCCTTTAGAATCTCCCAACACTTCACAAAGAAGCCCATAGTATACCCATCTGGACCTGGTGCCTTGTCTATAGCACATGCCTTTAGCCCTTTCAGGACCTCATCTTCTTCAAAAGGTTTCTGTAAATCTTGTTGCTCCTCCCTGCTGATTACTGGACAGGGGTACATGTTGTAAGCAGGTCTCCAATTTTCAGTCTCACAGTACAACTTCTTATAAAATAAAACCACCTCCCTCTTGATATCTGTTGCTTCTGTTAGTTCATCACCTTCCACCACCAATTTATCAATGTGATTGGTTCTTTTGTGAGCATTTGCAATCCTTTGAAAGAATTTAGTGTTCTTGTCCCCTTGCTTAATCCACAATGTCCTTGATCTTTGCCTCCAAGCTATCTCTTCCTTTTTAGCATAGTCTTCAAACTCTTTAGTTAAACTTGCCTTTTGAATTACTTCAACATCAGACAGAGGTCTGTCCTGTTGAATATTGTCAAAATCAGTAATTCTATTGAGCAACTCTTTTTTCTTCTTTTCCATCATAGGGTCAATATTTATTGGTGTTGTCTCTTTTGTCTGCTGGGATTCCAGAAGTTGGGCCTCATTAATAAAAAAATGGGCTTCGTTAAAAGAAGTTAGGCCTCCCTTAGCTATAAACCCTTTTCTTTTAACTAATAGTGGCCCAATATCATTTAAAATATGACCTTCCTTGTGCACATGTGAAATAGGGCCCACAACAGCTGTAGTGTCAGAGACAGAGCCCATGTGCCTGTCCCTGTCTATGCCAGTGATTAGATCTCTGTTTTCCCCTCTGTTATCTTCTAATAACCAGAGGTCATTACCCGTATTACACCTCCTTTTGCCCAGTGGATTTCCTTGCGTAGACTGCTGGATTAAAGGCTCAGTCGACCCTTCTGCTCCGATGGCTACCCTCGTCGGAGCTTCTGCCCAAAGTTGCATCGTGAATAAGGTCCCTCTGTTTTCAATCGTCACTTCCTTCGGGATGTTACTTCCGTCACTGCGAACCTTGATTCTGGCCCATTTAATGTGATTCCGTAGCGTCGTTTCTTCCTCTGTTTCTGCCCAGCCACCGCAGTATTCTCCGATGATCTTGAAGAGTCTTTGGGACCAGAGGTGGAGAGGGAGACCTATGATCCTTACCCATGTTGTTTTGGGTCTATTTGATGATTCTGCTGTTCCGATGGAGGGGCTCCACCATTGTAGTTTTATTGGGCTTTTCATCCAGATCCAATCTCCTTCCATGACCTGCTCTGCTATGAGTTTGGAGGGGAACTCAAATAAAAAGAAACCATTGCCCATCTCATAAATGTTTAGACCATGGGCTTGTCTCCAGTTGCTGTTGGACCACCTTCTAACCTCAGCAAGAGTTGTAGAGGCATTGAAAGCTCCCACCAAACTCCTTTTCAACACCTCGTTTTGATTTACTAAAGAGTCATTAATGCTGATGATTCCTCCACTTTTGACCGTAAAGTTTGTTTCTGTTTCTTTCCCATCTCTTCCTTCCCATCTAAAATTCCTGACCACTTCTGCATATGGAATATTGCTATCAGATAGCCTATATTCCTCTAGTTTATTCACCGTCTTGTGACTGCTAATGAACCTAGCCACCTTTTCTGCAATATCTGCCCATCCAGAGTTTGTCGTCAACTCTGGTATGATAAGAACTGATCTCCTCCTTCCCCTTACATTTATCAAACTCATGTAGCGTCCAGATTTGTTGTAGTTGCGAGCTATGAAAATTTCAGACAAATTTTCTGCTTTCTTCCAACTTCGGACAACATTCCCTTTCGTCTTAGATGCCTCTTTCAAGACCTGCACTATCCATTCCATCGATCTTTTGTTGAAGGAAGTCCTCGTAACTGTCCTTCTGCTCCTTTCAGTCCATTCATACCAGACTCCTGTTGTCCCTGACATCATCTCCAGGTCATATGATTTGAATCCTACTGCAAAGTATATGGTGTTCTCCATGAAGAAAGAAAAAAGGAGGGAAGAGGAAGGAAGGAAAGAGGGCTAAGATTTTTCGGTGGTCAGAAGGACCACCGGAGGTGGGTAGAGAAAGTTTGGTAGGGGGAGATTTAAATTTTGTTGGGAGATGTGCCTGGGAGCCTTCTGCATATGGAAATTGTCCAAAATATTTGACCAACCCCAAACACGCATATTTAACCCATCTCCCTCCCCAAATTTGCCTAACCTCCTCTATCACATCCCTCTCTAACTTAGTTTCTTGCAAACAAATGATGTCTGCATTCCATCCCCCCATAACACTTTTGACTAATCTTCTCTTATCCTTATTATTCAGTCCCCTTACATTCCATGAAACCAATTTAAACTTCATCTATCACTAATGAGCAAGTTTCTCCCCATACCCTTGTTTCCACTGTTTTTAAATTTCACATCAAAGCTTACTAGACTTTCTAACTCTTGAGAACCTCTACTTCCATTCTTCTGGTTTGTCTTGAACTGTCTACTTGAAGTAATAACTCCAAGGCCTCCTCTTCATGGCCCTGGAAATCAACACCCAAAACTTTACCCAGTTTGATCAAGTTTTGTTGTACCTAGTTTGAAGTCTCCCTCTCCTTATTCCTTTTTTCTTCTTGTTGTTGAATTTGCAGCGGTTCTGGTTCCTCAATCTCCCAGTCCTTCATGAGAGCGATCAAACCATTATCCTCCTTTTCTGAAATCTCCCCCCTTAGTTCATTATCATCTATCTCTATTAATTGACGTTGAGATTCGATAATTGATTCCCCGACCATGTTTACCATCTCCTCCTCCGCATAGGAAATTTGATTCATGTTCTGCATGACTGTTCTTTCTGTTTCTTGATTGTATTGCAGCTCTGGGAGTTCTGGAAAATTACCACTGTTAAGTGGTATTGGGCTTTTACAAGTTATGTCATTAAAAATGACTTGACTTGAAAAGTCTGGCCCATTCTTGTAAAGTTTCCTCTTTCTATTGAGTTGCTGATGGCCCAAAGCAGCTCCCTCAATTAAATGAGATGTGTGCCCCACGTGTGGCCCCCCCTCTCTTCCTTTTACAGTTGTATCCACTTGTTCCTCTGATGCAAAATCTTGCATCCCTAAACTGATGGGATTGTACTTTTCCACAGGCTTTACTAATGACTTTACCACAACCTTTACCACCTTCAGACTGCTGTGTTAAGGCATGTACTGGGTATTTATGTGCTCTATCTTCTCCGGTGACTCTATTTTCAATTTGCAAAGATTTCGGTTGTAACTCTACTCTGACTTGGCACTCAACCCAAATCGGAAAGTGGAATATTACTCCATTTCTGGAGATTGAAACTTCTTTGGGAATGTTTCTTCCATCATTGGCAACTAGAATTCTTGCCCACTTCATATGATTTCTTAGTTTTGTTTCCTCCTCTGTGGCCACCCAACCTCTGCATAAGTTTCCGATTTCTTGAAATACTCTCTCCGACCAAAGATGAAGGGGGATTCCAACAATTCTGATCCATGTTTCCATCTTCAAAGTATTATTGGGGAGACAACCCACCATCGGATTCCACCATTCTAGATTGAATCTGTGATTCTTCCAGTTCCACTGCCCTTGGAGGGTTTGTTCTGCCATGTTTATGTTAGGGAACTCGAACAGAAACATACCTCCATACATTTCATAGATGTTAACTCCAAATGCCTTTTTCCAGAGTGTTGATGACCATCTTCTTATTTCAGGCAAAGTTGGCTTTTCCTTCATCTGTCCTTCCAGATGACCTACTAAGCTATCTTTCTAGAAGCCCATTCTCTTGGTCTTCAGCATGTGTGAGGACTTCAATAGTACTAGCATTGTTCGTAATCTCTGCCTCCTTTATAGTCTCTGATTGCCATTTACTATCCTTAACTGCTTTTGCATAAGCGTAGTTGGCTTTGGTTATTCTAGGAGGTCCTGGCACTTCCATTCTTTTAGAGCATTTAATGAACCTTTCAATTTTAAATGCTATATCATGCCATCCCGCATTCAAGGTTAATTCTGGGCTGACCAGTATGGACCTACCCCCATTATTGATGGAAATGATATTATAAATCTTCCATGTTCATTATGTTTCCTAGTACAGAAATGCTCCGCCTCTCTTTCTGCAGTTTTCCATCTTCTGATTGTTTTCTTCTGATCGCTGGAAGCTTCTCTGAGAGTGAAGCAGATCCATTCCATGGTTTTGCTGCTCATGGAAGATCTCCTCATCATCTTTCTACTCCTCTCAACCCATTCGAACCACACAGAGCTGTCAGTGCTCCATTTAGTGATGTCGAAAGACTTAAAACCCGCATTGAAATAAATCCTATTGTCACCCATTGCAAAGTTTGAAAGAAGGATCTGAATCTCGGAAAACTATCACGTAAGGTAATAGTTAAGAAAGGTAATGAAAGGGAAGGAATGGAAATGAAGGTTCCGGCGAGAGAGTGCCGGAAAGAGAGACCCTCCCCCCCTAGGAAGTAGGGGAGAGAGTTACCTCGGGACAGGTGCCTGGGAGCATTTTGTTTGGATGTAATGAAAGGGAAGCCATCTGCACCCACCTGCTGCATAGAATTATTATCCTTTTTGCAGGGTTATCATGAGCTAAGCAAGCATCTAGGATTGCTAACCAACTAAAACAGGCTATCTTGTTGGAATACTTTCTAGACAAAGTCACTGGGGTCACACTTCAGGAATATTGCTGTTGGAGCAGATCTTCTTTTAACAAGATTTAAGAAAATATGCACCAACCTGGTTGTTGCTGTAAGAGCAGATCTTCTTTTAACAAGATTTAAGAAAATATGCACCAACCTGGCTGAAACTCGAAACTAATCTGTCCTTTTTAGAAGTGTCAATTGAGAACCCTTGCAATCTATCAAGAAGAACTCCCAGCTAATCCACCACCGAGTCTTGAAAAATTCCTTCTGCAGTGCAAATTCCAAGAGTTCTCTTCCCTGCATTGGCTGACTGTGGCTCGGGACAGCACATTTAACTGGTATTGTCTTAGGAGTTTTTCCTGTAAAGTACTATTCCCCAGCCATACTCTAAAATAGGCATACTTGGAAAAATCTTCCCAAAGTCTGCTTATGTATTTCAGGGGGCAACAATAAGAGTATACTTTAGTGTGCCAGAAGTCTTGCTCCCCATGTTTAATTTTAATAATATATCTTCAGAAAGAGTCTTCCTCATTGCAATACCTCCAGGACCGTTACATGAGCGAAAATTTATTATGGACAGGCAGATCCCTTGGTCCTAGGCACCCACAGACTGTCTAGGCTTAATTACTTTGGTCCAACTGACCAGATAATATTTTTGTTGAGTGCTACCATATATCCATACCCTCCAAAAGAATGTTCCTTCTTATTTTATCAATTTGCTTCAACGCTTTGTTGGGCTTATAAGGTTTTGATCATCTAGAAAGTCTAGTAATACTTGGTGTTATTTTTTTGAGAATTGGTAAACATTGTATTCTTCAGCATTAAGGATATGCTGGGGACCTTTTAAAAAATCAGAAAAGAACAAAAAGCATAATACTTACAAGGATCCTAAGAATTCTAAAAGTTGATCAAAAAGTTGATCTGAATCCTCTAATCCTATCTCTTTACACCAAAAATATAGAGATACAATGCAATTCCATTTAACCTTGTGAATGGAATTGGATACCCCATCTAACAACAGAATTTTCTTAAACATTTTGGAAAGGAAAATATTTCAAATTATAACTTTTCTATATTTTCAAATCTCTGAATATGCCTCATATGGTAGTTTATGCGAAAGAAAAGCTAAAATATGATTTCAAACAATGTGTGATTCAGGATCATATCAATCATGTTAACCAAAGTCATAACTACTCTAAACACCATGAATATGAGAAACAACATTCATATTTAGAATGCTAGTCATATGAATCTCGAAACTAGGTCCAATAACGGATCAGTATCATACATACCAGGTGTGGATATTGCAGATGACTGGATCCTTTTCTCAGCTTCTTGGGGGTCCCTTGAGCTCCTTGTGGGAGCTGATAAATTCTTCCTAGTCACATCTTTACCAGGCTGTGAACCAGAAGCCACGTCACCTCCCCCTTCACGCTTTTGTCTTGCCTGCTCAGCCATTAATTGCCACTTTGACAACATGTCATCCCCTCCAACAGCAGCTCGAGCAGCAACATTTGCAGCTGTAGTTCGCATCTTATCATCTTCGTCCTTGTTTACCTGCAAAGATACAAACAGTTGGGAAGGATCAAAGTTAGTTATGAAAGAAATTACATTTGACACTTCTCTATGGATCTTAAAACTATCCAGAAAAAAAAGAAGTGTGAGCAAGGGAGAGTATGTACCTTTATTGATTTCCCGCGACCCTCATCCTTCTCCTTATCACCGTCAACTCCAATACTACCTTCAGGCTGATATCCAAGTCATTAAGTTACACTTTTTTTCTTCTTTTTTTTTGAGTAAGGTAACTTTTAAGTTGCACGTTTTCCATATTGTCATTTTTTTGGAACAGATAACATAATTTTCCATATTAACATTGACCAGTAGAAACTTAGTTAAAGAACGCTCAAAGTGGAAAGAAGGATAACTCACTTCATTTGCCTTTTGGAGTTTTTCCACATCAGCCTGTTTCTTTTCCCATTCTTCCCGGGCTTTTCGATTGATTGACATGATTTCTTCACGAACATCTGAGGTGACAATTGTTCTGTGTCTTGACTTCTCAATGTCAACTCTCTACAGAAAGCAGACCTCTATCTCAGGTTCATATGAGAATCCTATAAGCTTTTCACATAGCATATTTTAGAAAAAATTTAACCAAGCAGAATGTTAACCTGTTTTGACAGTCTGATGAGACTACTTATGAGTCCACGCATTCTTTCCTCCACACACTGGAAGTTGAAAGTTCAAAGTTCAGTGGCACAAGAATTTCCCAAAAAAAAGTAAAACAAACAGAAAAAGATCATATCTCACCAACGACAAGCATCGTTCCACATCACTGCTCATATTCTTTAAACCACATTTTGCCACTGTCAGACAGAATTAGGTAAGCAAGAAAACATTGCAATTTAGTTAGGAAGATGACTTACTCTATCATGTAATTGTATAATAACAAGTTGCACATCAAAAATAAAGGGAAGATCTAAAAGAGGGATTTAACTGATTTCTGTCAATTTCTTCTGAAGTGGAATTTTCTGCAAAATCAGCCTTTCCTCTTCTTCTTGCACAACTCGACGAGATGCTTCAGAAACTCGACTGTCCTCCTTGGGCCCAGAAAATAGTTGCTCTTCCTCTTCCTGTTTTATGAATTACAAAATAATATCAAACTACTTGGAAATACTTCAGATTAAATGGTTTAAACAATTAGTGATGAGCATAAGATACATTCCACTGTTGGGCATCGAAGGAGGTATTACCCTTAGATTAACTCCACTAACAGCAGTAACATCATTAAGTTGTTCAATGCTCTGATCTAAAAAACCTCCCGACACCTTTTGCTTCTTTCTGTGAAATGTAAAGGGATAAAACAATACAAAGTGGAATCAATACAACACACAAAATATTGAGACACTATACCAGCAAAACATCATAGTAAAGGTGCTCAGAATTAGTATACCCCGAAGGTGGAGGTGAGGAACCTAGCGCATCAAGGGGCTTCTTCTGTCCAATGGAAGGCTTTTTCACAGGAGTCTTTCCATTGTTTCCTGGCCCAAGTGGAGATGTCACAGAAAGTGTCCGAGAACTTAACTGAAGTAACAAAAAGTGAAAGAAGAAAAGTGACACTGAGAAGCATGCATCTAATCCACAACTTCAAACAAATAAGATATAATGCAAGCAGTGTTATAAAAGGCGGGAGCGCGAGGCGAGGTGTTTTATGCAGGATGGGGCGAGACATAAGCCCCGAAACACGGGGTGTAAGTTCCATGGATCTATAGGGCGTATATCTCATGTATATTCAATTTTATAACTTTATTACTAAGAAAATAAGCAAAAGTAAAACTTTATTTTACAAATAGTTATAATAAATAGCCAATAATATAGGGTAAAAATATGATAATTATTATTTAAGAAATGTATTAATAACCAATACTATAGAAAAAAGTATTATAGTTACTATTTGAGAAAAGTAACAACTAACACCACAAAAAATGATAATAGCCAAAATAATATTTAAAATGAAATTATCATCCATCTTCACATTTACTAGTCCTTCCACCCTCAATTAATATTTGCACGGATTATTGTTTATATATTTTAAAGAAGAAATGGATAAAAAGTGTAAAAGTAATAACAAAAAATGAATAGTGTTGCCTCAGAAACATAGTGCTATGAAAGTAGTATCCTATCAATTTCAGACACAATTATCTAAAAAACTATTTACAATAATGTCATTTTCTATGAGAGTTTATTTATCCATTTTAGCAAAAATCACTACAACATGATAAAACATGATAGCATAAAATATAAGTATCATTACATCAATAATAAAAAATAAAAAATATGATTTTAAGCAAAAATGGTTTTAAACAAAAATAACGCTTGGGGCGTATGCTTTACGCCTAGGATTTATGTTTTTACGCCCCAAATTTTAGGACTTACGCCCTATGGATTTATGCCTTCAATTTGCGCCCCGGAGCGTTTTTGGTACGCCCTACCCCGAAACTCGCCCCAAAAACGTTTTTTAAAACACTGAATGCAAGACAAAACATAAATATTTTAGCAAGCTCAAGAGACGTGCAATCAAAAAATATTGTAAGTGAGAAATAAGATATATGATGACTACAAAGTGTTGCCAGAAACAGATCTCATGTTGCCAAAAACTTTCTACGTTCACTTTGACCCTCTGCAGTGAGGGCTTTGTGGGAAAAAAATCTGTACTTTCTACTTTAAACAGTCCTATATTTCTGTTTAAATGCCATTGATTTTCTTTCAAAAACCAGAAAAAGAGAAAATATTCCAATAGAAGAACAACTAACAATACAGGTTGGGTTTCTACCATAGAGTTCCAGATGCTCCATTATCCTAAAGATAAAAATAGATGAAATGTATTTATCTTTGTTACATGTAATAGCATAAAAACGATTGTTTTCCTCCTTATTGACTTGAAGAATACACATTACAAATTCTGAAATATGTTTAAATGGATTTAATGACATCAACCTGTACTACCATATTGCAGCTCTCTTCAAAGCTATTTCCTCCATCAATTTGAGATGACAAATAAAATACTTACTACAAGTTGAGATTTGAACAGTTTTTCAAAGTAATGTTTTTGTTTTTAGTTCCATTATGGATAAAAAAAAATAGAAAGTTTCTGTCCATTGTTGAAGGAAGGAATGAGGGCCATGATATCGTGTTGATGGAAAAATGTAAGACCAAGCCGTTACGGTGGTAACACGGCTCTTAAAGTTATAAAAACAGAAATAAGAATTATTTACGTTACCCAAAATAATAAGGATAAAGGGTAGAGCGGCGGGCCCATTATCCACCGAGTTTAGAAGGTTGTGATTGGTCCAAAGGGCGGGTCTCAGACGGATTTCTCGGTTATCAAAAATAAATTTTAAAAAAAATAATAATAAGGATAAAGTGGATTAGGAGCCTGCTTGGATGGGCTTATAAGCCAAAAGTCATAAGTTAGGATTTCTAACTAATGGATTTTGGCTTATTTTTGTTTTTGGCTTAAAAGCACTTTTTTGTTTTACCCAAACACTACAAAAACTGCTTAAAAGCTATTTTGACTTAAAAGCACCTAACGTAGGCCAATCCAAACAGGCTCTAAGTTGGAGAAAATGAATGCAGGATTGAAAACCAAATTTAGCAAAAGAATAATCAAGTCGACAATTGTTTGACAGTGATAGAGATTTGTCTTTTTACAAATGTTTTGGATTGAAAGAAAGAATGAGAAAGGAAGGAAGACCATGTGGAAGAAAGAAGGAGAGAGGAAAGGGGGATTTTAAAAGATTTTGGATTAATAATGAGGGAGAAAAATGGATTGTTGTTACTTGATGCCAGCCCTTAATGAAGTATTTCAACTGTTAGTAAGATTGTAGTTTTTTTTTGGCACTACAGGATTCTTGTTAAAAGAGGTCACCTTCTCTCATTTTCTGCTCACTTTTGGACAGATATAAACTTTATCACTTGTTCATAACCTTATTCCTCCCTCTCTCTCCCCTGCTCCTTCCTATCACTCCCTAAAATCAATTCAAAAGCAAAAAGTTGAGCTCTACCCTCTCCATTTTTCTCATCTCCTGTCCTTGATGGTGTAGTCCAAGGGACAAATCCCTGAGGTCTGTAGGGCCAAAGTGGACAGTACATTCATAATCTTGGGTAGTGACATGAGCGGTTATTCTATAAAATATAGAGAGTTCTCACATAGACAAGCTTTTCAAATTTCTTTTCTAGAGGAGTTTCATTAGTTATAGTTCAATAATGAAACAGTCAATTCATAGAGCAGAGAGGGAAAAGTCAGCCAAAAAAATAGTGACACAGAGAATTTTTTTTTTTAAAAAATGAATGTCTAGAAATATATCTATGTATACATATGCATACATATATGTATGTATGCATGCATGTATGTATAAAAAACATGTTCTTATACTTCTACAATCTATAATATATCCTCACTTGAGAAGTCAATAAATCAAGCCAGGATGCAAAGTTGCAAACCAAGAAAATTACCAACGTGCTAGTGTCCATATGAGATGACATGGAAGACGAGGCTGAATTTGAAGGTTTCATGCTAGTCGTTGATGATAAACCAATTCTGGAGGTCTGTTCAATAGATTCATCCCTTGAACTTTCCGAAGTGGAATTTCCTTGATCCACTTGAACAGAGGAGAAGGGCGATAACTGGGATCTATGTAGCTGGTCATGGAAATGATCAATTGGTTCAGGCTTTGGATTGGTCATTGGTGATGAAAGAATACTTTTCTGCTCTTTATTGGCAGAGGGTTGCCACTGAACTGAGGTCTGCTGGATTCTTGAAGTACTTGAAATATTAAGACCCCCACCAGGTAATCTTTTGGCTTCGCCAAAAGTGTTTTGCTTTTCAAACTTAGGGGCACTCATTATTCCCATGGCTTGTGTTGGCACTCCAAACTGAGTTGCATTTCTGTTCTGTTGAACTGAAATTTGTCTCATTTGTGCATCATCAGATTGCTGTTTAAGAGGTTGTGTTGTTGAAGAGTTGACATTAGATGCAGAATATGCACTGTAATTGTTCCCTGCATTTGCAAATGTGGGAAAAGATACCTGCGAGAAGTGTAAATGTTGTTGCAGTTGTCTGTTAAGTCCCTGAATCGGAAATGGTGTGTGATCCCTTTCTTGTTTTACAGCAGTTAAACTAGAAGAAGGCATCTGGCTTCCTTGGGCTCCACGCAGATCGGCTTGGCTTTCCACCTCATGCAACTTTTGAGCTTTACTCTCAATTGCCATATTGCTAGAATCTGTCCAAATTCGAATAGGAGCACCGGTAGAGAAGGTCAGAAATAAGCTCGAACCTGATTAGAACAAACCAAAGAGATTCAGAGAACAAAGGTACCATCGGCTGGCATAAGCGAATGTTGCTGCTGTGAAGCCTGAGACTGAGGAAATTGACCGGGAACAGACTGTGAGTTTTTCGATGCCTGAATTAAACTTTGATATAGAGTTAATACACAATGATTGAGAATTTCACTATTGATGTAACAACTGAAAGTGCTGCTTCATCTACCTGAGATTGAAATTTATATACAGCCATTTTGAGCATCTGGTCACCAATTATACTTCTCATGTTCCTTACAAAACTTTCCTTGGAAATTTCATTTTTCTGTATACACATTCCAATTGTTGACAAAACTAACATAACAGAAAAGGCAAAATGAGCACAAAAAAGTCAGCTATAACATTACTTTGAGTTTAACGTAAAGTGTCTGGAGTTGCGCTGCCCTGTCCTTATCAAGTTGGGGTTGTATGTGAGGGAAAAGCATGGCAAAAGGAACTTGTTTTCCCTGTTTAGCTAAATTCATTGCTGCTTGGCTGCTCGACCCAGTTGCAGATTCTGACTGATTACCTGCCATTGTTGCCACACGTGGCAGACCACTAGTTGTCAAAGACTGCATGGATTGTAGATTATTTGCTCCCTGTAAATTTAGATGTGGAGATTCTGGATTTTGCGTGTTCTTTTCAGGATTCTGCATATTCACTGCTCTAGAAGAATGAAGTGTGTCCTGTTCAACCTCTGTGGTTTGATAACTGTCCTGGGATATATGCTGCAAAGGAAGGGAATTGATCTCCTGTGATGAATCATTTTTTTGCTGCTGATTCTGAGAATCTGTATCAAGTCTCTTCAACTGCATATCAGGCAAATTTTCCTCCTTTGGCTGCATGGTCTCAGAATCTTGAAGGCTACAACGACTGGCATTTTCATCATGGTTAGCAGTTTGCCATGGGGCAAACTGATTTGAGGTATAACTGCTTCCTTGAGACAATGGTACTGTTTGTAAATTATGCAAAAGATAAGATTGTTTCCAAGGAAGGAGAAACAGATACTGAAAGAAGACAAAGTAAGCAAGTGATGAAGATACAGTAGCTTTCTAAGACAAAGTTCCGATCACAATCACAAATCGTCTTCACATCAATACTCTTTCAGCTTAGATATTCTCATGTAACTCTGAAATGTTTACTCTGCTGATATATGAAACACAGATGAATTCGCAAACTGGAAAAACAATTTTTCTCTTTGTTAAGGCAAGGGAAGGAGAGCTTAGCCAAAAGGGCCCTTCACCTACAACAATGAGTGTAAAGGGTTCGAGTCATCAAGAGGACAAAGCAGGAAAAACCATTGTTTGACTCCTGCTTGAGGAGGTTTGACATACATTACAACAACAACATACCTAGTCTGTCCATAAGTGGGGTCTGAGGAGGGTGATGGGTACACATCCCCAACTTGTGGAGGTAAAGAAGTTGTTTCTGAAAGATCTTTGGCTCAAATAAAGCAGTTTAAAGCAAGTTTGAAAAGGAACTACCGTAATGAAGAACAAAACAGTATCAATAGCAAATAATACAACAGCCGAAAGCAAAAGAAATAATATGTGCTAATAAGAAATCGAAGAATGAGATAATAGGAGGGTGATACTAAAGCAACAGAGGCAAAATGTAATAGATGGATCCGGAAACATTATCATAAAAGAGTATCACTGTTTTTTTTTATAAAGGTAAAGTTATAAAAGAGTATCACTGTTAATACTGAAATGGGTTTGACCTACAATAAAAGAAGAAAAAAAGGAACATTGACCTTTGCTATATAGCTGTTTCCTTTGTGGGGAGGCATTAGAGACAGTGAACCATTTGTTCCTACACTGCAAGTATACCCAACAACTATGGAGGATTTTTTTGAACCTCAAAGGCATCTCCTGGACCATGCCCAGAAAGGTATCAGAGGCTTTGAAGAGTTGGGAGGCAGCAGGGGTGAATGCAAAGGACAGAAACAGATGGAGAATTATCCCTGCTAGTATATGGTGGACTATTTGAAAAGAAAGGAATTCTAGGTGTTTTGAGAGCATAGAGAATGATGTCCAGAAAGTCAAGTTAAACTACATTTTATTGTTATGTTTTTGGAGTAATCAAGTATACTCCAATGACACTGTATCAGTAATTGATGTTTTAGACCCAATATAGACGGAAACCAGTGGAAAAGGAGACATCTGTATATAATGGTTGTACTGTTTTGTGATATAATACAAAGTTACCTATTTAAAAAAAAAAGTAGCATCGTAAATACTGCTTTCTTGAGTAGGGGAACTCTATTAGTATAATTCAGTGTTCAAAGGTGAAAAGCTAGAAGGCACCAAGGTCTGCTGGCTTCAAGCACCAAGTGAATTTAAAGTGTGTTTTAGGAAATGCACAATAGGAACAGATGTACTCGTAATAACAGAAAAATAACAATAATCAAAAGCAATAATCATATGGACAATAGAATTGAAATAGCAATAATTCAGTTAGATGAATAAGCCCCGTGTCAACTAAATTCCGATACTACTTAAATAATTTATTTTGACGTAAAAATGCTAAAGCTCCTAAATTAAATAGTTGACATCTAATACTTAGACCTTCATCCATTTGGTCCAAAGGGCGGGTCACAGACGGATTTCTCGGTTATCAAAAAAAAAAAAAAAATACTTAGACCTTCATCCAAAGCTTTCTCAGAAATAGGGATAAGAACAACTGATATCCTTGTTCTACACTGCTTTTCTGTTATACTTCTTTGTTACTTAGTCTAATCACTCCAAATTGTATGATGGTTCCAAACCATCCCATGCACAGTGCACACCCAACAACTTTGCGATATTTTAGCTTCTCTCCGCTACAAAACTTCCAGAGGTGCCATAAAGTACCCACACTTTCTCCCCACCAAACTCTTGACAACAATTACAACTTCCCCTACTTCTACCCTTCCATTAGCAATTACTCACCCTAGCAGTCTCCCTACTACTTATTTTCCCATGTTAGTAATGCCAACATAGCACAATCTTTACCAAAAAACACTACTCACTCAAGAACCAATATACATCTAATGACCAGAATTTAGCCTAATCTTTGCAGTTGGCAATAAACTTAGTTGAATTACAATCTATAATAAAATTGAAAAAATTCAATTACTAAATAGTGATAATATATTACCGCTATCGGAATCCGAAGGCTGAGATTGTGAATTATCTCCACCGATATCCCTGTTTAGGGCAGCAGTGAATGCCTCCACATCTGCCCCCGAATGCATTGTTTCATCCTATATTTATATCCAAAATTCACATAAATCAACCATTTCACCATAAACATACATATCTGTGACCCAGTAAATGAAAAGAGCTAATTCGCAAATTAATTCCGACAACTAAATTCACTAACTAACCCACAATATTTATTTTAACTTCTTTAAACAACTTAACAACTTTATAACTTTAACAACTTTTTAAAGCTAAGTGTCAACACTAGATGGACACAAATCGATCTTGCAAGAAAATCAATTTTGTCATCAATAGGATCAACTAGTGTTGGTACTTATGCTTAACAAATATATTATTTCTAAATTAAAGCTAAGTGTCAATCTGTAGATGGACACAAATCGATCTTGCAAGAAAATCAATTTTGTCATCAATAGGATCAACTAGTGTTGGTACTTATGCTTAACAAATATATTATTTCTAAATTTAAAGCTAAGTGTCAACACTAGATGGACACAAATCGATCTTGCAAGAAAATCAATTTTGTCATCAATAGGATCAACTAGTGTTGGTACTTATGCTTACCAAATATATTATTTCTAAATTTAAAGCTAAGTGTCAACACTAGATGGACACAAATCGATCTTGCAAGAAAATCAATTTTGTCATCAATAGGATCAACTAGTGTTGGTACTTATGCTTAACAAATATATTATTTCTAAATTGAAAGCTAAGTGTCAACAATAGATGGACAGAAATTGATCTTGCAAGAAAATCAATTTTGTCATCAATAGGATCAACTAGTGTTGGTACTTATGCTTAACAAATATATTATTTCTAAATTGAAAGCTAAGTGTCAACAATAGATGGACAGAAATTGATCTTGCAAGAAAATCAATTTTGTCATCAATAGGATCAACTAGTGTTGGTACTTATGCTTAACAAATATATTATTTCTAAATTGAAAGCTAAGTGTCAACAATAGATGGACAGAAATTGATCTTGCAAGAAAATCAATTTTGTCATCAATAGGATCAACTAGTGTTGATATTTATGCTTAACAAATTTATTATTTCTAAATTTAAAGCTAAGTGTCAACACTAGATGGACACAAATCGATTTTGTAAAAAATTCAATTTTGTCATCAATAGGATCAACTAGTGTTGGTACTTATGCTAAACAAACACTCAATGGACACAAACAAATTATCATAAAATTAAAGCTAACTATCAATATTAGGTGGACACAAACACATTATAGAAAACAATTGTACTTGAACTTTAGAAATTTAGAAGCACCAAACCTTATCTCCTACTTTGATGAAAGAAGCAATATAGTCTTGTATCAACTTTTTTAGATGTTGAGCTTCCTCAGTTGCCTAGCACGAAAAGAAACAATTTAAAATTTCTTTAGTGGTCATTATAGAGAGATCTCAGTCATTATTAACAGTTGACAATTGGTAAACACCTAATTCCTTCATCTATTCAAGATTTCCGACTTTTGAAAGCATCACTTGGAAATTACAATGCAACTCATTTGTGTTTGACGATCTCTTGTTAGAGAAGTAATTGATTTTACCAGATCTTCTTGTTTATGAGCTACATAATGTGTATTTTATCTTCTCAAATAGGTTTCATACATAGCACTTGCATCTTTTTCTCTTTGGTGGACTCTTATGGTTTCTCCTTTTCCACTATTGTTTGTATATCTTTTATTAGAATCTTTGTCCATTTTGTACTTTTTTCTTATAATGAAGCTGTCTTGACCCCACACCCACTCCACAAAATTGTTAGAAACTTGGTCCTGTAAAAGCTTAATCTTGACATGTTGAATATAACACTAAAAAGTAAAAACTACCTCCTCTATCGAAACATCTAGTGTTGGCCTCAATATTGTAGTGCTGGCCTCAATATTTGTTAGTCTTAAGACTATATTCAAAGGTAGTTTCTAAGTATAGGCACCCCAATACTTACACTAACAATAATTTCCAAACATCTGTTCTTGCTGGTGAGCTATCTCTGCTGGCCAACTGGTTAAAAGTCACATATTTCCCAAGTAATCTCTTCCTCTTAGTGACTGTGAGGATTAATTAGCCCCCCACTTGATCCTGTACATTACCACCCCTACTATTTTTATATTCCAATAATAAATAAAAAATAAGGAATAAAATTTTCACAATTAGGAGGGAGATGTAGAAGCAGAAGAAGTAATTTGAACCAAAATATAATATAAAGTAATAATCCTAAATCATCCCCTTCTATTTTATCCTCATTTTCTCCTAAATGATCCTCTCTCTCTCTCTCCCTCTCACAAAATTACAACGAAAAAAGACAATTACAGTAGTGTTTAAAGGAGTATTATCAGATCTGGAACCATATCATTTTAAGTTGTTTCTAAAAAGAAATCAAAGCTTTATTTTTACATGGGCAAGGATTTTTCAGTAAATGAATAAAAACACCATGAAAAAATATACTTACCTTATAAATTGACTTCTGCGACGGCGAGCTGCGTCGCCGGCAAGCTTCTGCGACTGAGAGCTGCGACGCCCTTTGCTCTCTGCTGCTGCCGAACTCTGTGCGCTGCTATTGCAGCCCTCTGCTGCTGCGACCTGCGGCTGAGGCTGCGCCCGTCGGAGATGGTGGCGTGGCGCCGGTCGGGAATGGGTGGGGTCAGCGCCGGTCCGGGAAAGGTGGGTGGGTGGTCGTGAGAGAGATTATTTTATTGATATATTTGTTTCTCTTTCCTCTTTTTTCTCAATTTTTGTTTTCTCTAAATCTAATTTGAATCAATTTTAATTACTCCATCAGTTTGTATAGTGAAAAATAATTTAGTTTTTCACTTATTTATTTTAACTGAAAATATTTTTAAAAATTATTTTTTTTATCATTAAATAATTACATAATATATTAATAATAAAATTTAAAATTTAAAAATATAATTAATAAAACTAGTTTAGTAAAATGAATTTGTAATACAAATACAATTGAATATATTACACATTAAATATTTAGAAGTTATCGAGATCAAAAGCATGGTTATGATTATTATTATTATTAGATATTTGACTATAGAATTCATATTATATATATATTGAAAATAGAATTATGTTTTTTTTTCAAAATAATATTCAAAATAATGTTCATGTTAAACTTAAATAACATTTCAAGAGTGAAAAGTAAGTTGAAAAAACACATTATACCAATATATTTCCAAATTTAAAATATACCTTCAAAAAGAAAATGTGGTGTTTCAAATTTTCATGGTCAAAAATCAATTTTCAAATAAAGTGAAAATTATTTTATAAATAAATAAATATTTATGTTTAAATGGGTCCTAAAAGTAGAAGTTAAAAAAAAATGAAATATGAAGGCAAAAAATTTTAAAGTACAATAAATGAAAAATGGGAGGAAAAGAAACAAAATAATTTTAGTGGTCAATTCTTATGGGATAAGTGACTGACCGAAGAATTAACTTGAATATTTTTATGCTCATAGCCTTTAATTATAGAATAATAAAAATTATAATTTGAAAAACATTTTCTATTAAAATAAATAAGTAAAAAATTAATTATTATTTTCATCCAAACAAACTAAGATAGTAATTAAATTGATTTTCGAATAGAACTTAAAAAAATATCTAGAAAAAGCGAAGAAAGAGAGAGAGTAGGAAACAGAAACAAAAGGCAAAGAATAACAATAAAGCATGAGTCCCACAAATAAAAATATAATAGCAATAAAATAACCCCTTATACAACTATACTAGTTATACCTCATACATTTATAAAAAATTTCAAATGCAATCGAAGTTGAATTAAATATGTTTTGTAGAAATTAATATTCTTCATTTGACGAGCCAAAAAATGGTTGGCAAACGAGTGCCATAGCATGTTTCCTTTCAATATTACTCATATAATCAGATGAGATCTTTTGGGATATAATTGAAAATAAAACACGAGGATTGAGCAAATGAAAAATAAGTTAAAGTCAACTAAAAATAAAAGGACTAATTTGTAATTAATTTGATATTTTGATTTGATGAAAAAAGTAACAAAAATGATCCCCCCATGTTTGAGAGTATATTCAAAATGACCTTTTAAGTATGAATTTTGATTCATTAAGTTTGTCAAAGGTTAATATTATTGGTCTTTGTCAAATATATATCGAGTCGAAACTCACATTTAGATATACAATTTTTTTACTTTTTGTTGCTTTTATTTATTTATAGAGTACTGTGCAGTTTTTTGAGGTGTAATTTTCATTATTTTTTTATGTTTAGTACAAGTTTTTTGTGTTGCATATTTTATAATTTGAAGAGACTTTCTTGATATTTATAATTAACTTTATTTTTACTGTTTCCGTTAAATCTAACAAACAATATCAAATTATTAAATATTTTAAAAGGACAAAATGTTAACCTTTTTCTTCTCCGTTACTTTTTATATGATTTCTTCACAACTATATTTCATTTTCTTACCGATTTTGATTATTTTATTTGCATCGAAAGTCTATTAGAAACAACCTCCCTATGCTCATAAGGCAAGTATAAAGCTTACACATTTTTGTTTTCAAATCTCACTTGTGAAATTACATGCAACAAAATTAAAGGATCGAAATTGTTCAATGCTTACTTAAAGGGACTATTTTGAGCCTAACCTTAAACATAAGGGTCCAAGTTTGATATTCTCCCTTTTTCCAGCATCTATAAATCCCCGCCATTTTTAGTCTCCAAAATTCACAAACCCTTTCCATAAGAATAGGAAACAAAGAAAAAAATTAATCAAAAACTATAGCATAAAGTAAAAATGGGGATCGATCATCTTGTTAAATTAGCAAAACGCAGCATAATTCAACAATCAAAGCATCGTTTAATCTTCAATAATTCAATTTCTGAGTCCAATTTTGTTTCCCATTATCAACAATGCAGAGTTTACTCTGCTCCATCTATGAATACTTCAGCAACTAAAATCTCTAAAACTCATTTCTTTTCCTTTCCGTTTTCTATTCGGAAATCAACTCCATCGTCAGCTTCTGCGAAAACACGTATTGGATTCTTGGCGTGGTATTTGGGAGCTCTTGAGTCTCGTCCGATTATCACGAAATCTATTTCTTCTGCTGTTATATTTGCTGCTGCTGATGTTACTTCTCAGGTATTCTCTCGTTTTGCTTAATTATGTGATTTTATTGCTTTGTGTTAGAATGAAATTGGTATAGATTTTAGGATAGTGATATCATGTGTGAGTAACTCGGATTTGGACTAAAGTTATTGGATTTAATCGAAATTCGAATGCATGAGTAACTTTCTAGCTTCACCTCTGGTCCAAATAGATGGAACTGATATAGATGAATAGATGATCCATATATCCAACAGCTTTGTTTAGCTGTTTGGATGGTTGTTATTATTTGTTGGGAATAACAGTAGAAACGGATAATCGGGTAAACTTTCGGCTAATTCAATAAGTTGAAGGATTTTTTGGTAGAGAAGTTACTAAGAGGCTGTTTGGATTGATTTTTTTTAAAAAAAAGCTTTTAAATAATAATAAAATAAAGTAAAAAGTCAAACTTCAAATGACTTTTAAATCAAAAAAATAAAAAGTAAGGGGATACATATTTTTTATTTTTAGTAACATTTTTAAAGTCATTTTAAACTTACTAGTAACTGGGCACGTGTACTCTATAACGATAAATATGAATTATTAAAAATTGCATAATTTGTTTTAAAATTGTATTTGAGTTACAACAAAAATATGAAAAGTAAAATAATAAATGTTTATAGTGTATAGTTAACTCATAAGAAGAAACTCTTTTGAATTTAGTCCTCCTCTTATTATGATTTCGATATATAAATTTTATATTTGTTTTAAAAGACAAAATAAAGTAGCAAACAAACATAGAGGCACACTACCTTATGATTAACTTCCTTAAAATGTCTCTCTTGTCTCATAGAATAGAGTAAAAATGTTTAAATTAAATTAATAGTTACACATTTCATGACAATAAAATGCTTTAACATTAATTAGTAGAAGATGAAATTCTCCTTCTCATTAAGTAGAATGCAATTAAGTAATTCAAATTTATAACTAAGGAAACTTAATTAGAAGAAAATAACTAAAGAATTAAAGTGCAACCGTTAGTATTTAAATTTTGTCATTATATACTTAAAATATTAATATTTAATTAAGTAAGTCAGAGTTTAATTTAGTTGAGAGCCAAAATGACAATATTAGTATTTTTACAATTAAAAGTTTGTTAAAATATATTTTACATTTTTTTGTTAAAAATATAATAGGAGCAATATTTGGTCGGAGGTTAAAAGATCTTCTAACTTCATAAAGCATTTTGGTGTAGCATTTTTTTTTACTTTGGAATTTGGATCTCATAATAATTTTAATAAAAATTGTCTTAAAAAATATAGATTTTATCCACAAGTACATATAAGAATAATTCTTTACAAATATTTAAAATTAAAGGTGGAAAAAATGTATTATTAATAATTTGAAATTAGAATATCTTGTAGGCGTTAATTGTCTGATTTTACATGCCTTATAGACTATTATGATGATCCTATTTGTTTTATTTTCTATAGGAAAAATACACACTTCAATCATACACATTCTTAAAATGAAATTACAAATACAAAGAAAAAAATATCACAGGAGCAAGCTTAGCATAAGGCTACCAACGAAAATAGAAAAATTCTAAGACAATCTCTTTTTATTGATAATGCAAATTGAAACAAAGCTCTAGTAATAAACATTTAACCTTTGACCATAAAAAAAGAGTTCAAAATCTTGGAAGACAAGTTAACGGAAGTGACATTCAACTACATAAATGGAAGGGTCTTATCATAGTTCTAATATCGGCAAATAAGTAAAAAAACAAATACATCAAGCTCCGATATTCTAGTAATTGAAGTGTTATTAATCCCTATAATCACATTATGCCTTATAATTTTGACACAAATTCTCTTGTCTTGAAATTTTCTTCACTTGATTAAAGCTTCTCTAGTCTTCCACACACAAAAGTTGTATCACATATAAATCTTTCTATGGAAATACTATTGAAAGATTTGTATTTATAGGAAAAAATATAGTTTTGGAATACGAAGATTCACTTACAAAGTTGAAAGGTCAAGAGTTACAACAAATTAAAGACAAATATTAATTAAGAACATAAATTAATTTGGAAGATGAAACACGTATGTATCGATTTAATTTACATACTTCAAATACAACTCTTTGACTTTTCTGAGGCATGACATACTAATTACTTAAGTGAACTTGATTCGGATTTCAAACGATACACGTTTTCATGAGGTCAAATACTACTATATTAAGTTATTTATATTAACTAAGAGAAGTGGAAAAAGCTTGGTTGATTTTCTTTCAGAATAAATGTAATACTTTCTTATGATTATTTTTATTTTTTAAGTTTTGACTTAATATCTTCTCACTTTTAAAATTTATGATAATAATAATAATATAATATAAAATAATTAATAAAAGGAGATAAGCTGAAAAGTAAAAAGGTTACCATTACTAAATAGAATAAGATAAAATCTATGAAGAAGATAAAAAGACTACATGTATAAGAAGATTAAAAATTCTTTCAATTAAATAGTAGACTAACATTAAAACATACAAATTATTATATTTAATAGGAGGAATTTACTTTATATAAATGATTCTTATTTTTTATTTAATCAAGTATATATTTTATTATATTTTAATTTGGTGTAGGGGTAAAATGGTATTTCAACTTTTAACTTTGTGGCTTCCCACTTTTAGTATGATATGATGTTAAATTATTTTTAACTTTATCAAACAATTATAAAAGCTAAAATGATTTAAAAATAGATTTGACCAACTTTTAAGTCAATTCAAACAAGCTCTTAGTTTGACCGAAGCGGTGAGTAACCTTCTAACTCGTCCTTGGTCCAAATATAGTGGAATTGACATAGATGAATAGATGATCCCGTGTTTTACTAATAGGACTCAAAAATATGAAGAATTAACTATACAAAGAAGCCAAAGGGTTAACATCAACAATATATGCACCAAACATAATTTTAACCTTATATATTTATAATCTAATTTTCTGCCGAAAGGGATACCCTATCATAGATGTATGATGCATTTAGTACTCCTTGAATTTGATGTGTTCAATATTTATGTTATCATAATTGAAGCCTTTGTGCTTTTGCATTTATGTGTTTAGAACTTGATAATTTGTTGAAATTTTAGTGATTTTCACATATATATTTATGCTAGTTGTAAAGAATATTGGGTTTAGTTAACCCTGTGAATCTACTCTACTCTGTGTCCGTCTCTGTTAACGTGACCCTAACTAGTTCGGAATTGTGACTTAGTTGTAGTTGTTAGTTTTGATTTTACTGCTTCAATTTGATCAGATATTTGAAAATTTGAATAACGTTTGGATTATTTTTTTGATGGTATAATGATGTTGTTTGTATTGGTCAGATGATTACGATGACACCTTCAGATTCTCTAGATATAATAAGGACTCTGCGAATGGCTGGGTATGCATTGATTATCTTAGGAACAGCACAACATCAGTGGTTTAACTTTATGGGGAGAGTATTACCAAAGAGAGATGTTGTTTCTACCTTGAAGAAATTGTTGCTAGGGAATTTCGTTTATGGGCCTGTCATTAATTCTGCTTTCTTCTCTTTCAATGCAGCTCTACAAGGTATATGCATTCATTTTAGCTGTTGCTCAATTATGTTACTACTTTTCTTGATTAGTAGATGTATCATCACCACACAATATGCATTTGATCAAAGCTAATTTACTTCTCTAGAAATCTCTAATAGCGGAAATGTACATGGCTATTACTTTCTGGTAATATTATACTTGGATGCATATGAATATCAAAAACACCCTCTCTATCTTCACAAAGTAGGGGTAAGGCTGATTCCACTTGTGGGATTACACTGGGTATGTTGTTGTTGTTGTAGTATAGCTATTACATTAATCATGGAACTTTATGCACTGATACTGTGAGAAATGTTCCCATGAATATATTTATGGT
This sequence comes from Solanum tuberosum, assembly GCF_000226075.1. Lineage (NCBI taxonomy): Eukaryota > Viridiplantae > Streptophyta > Magnoliopsida > Solanales > Solanaceae > Solanum > Solanum tuberosum. Next base: position 48,248 of record NW_006239388.1, on the reverse strand, counting down.
TACTACATTAACATTAAGCATGGAATATTATGCACTGATATGGAGAGTAACATGTGAGAATTCGTTCTTAGAGGCTAACCAGATAGCAGAAAACAACCTAATGCATGTTTAGTTTATAGTTACGACTTAAAAGAGCATTGGAAAATTTAGAAAATTCTGAAACAATGAGTTGAGGTGAAATAAGATAATTTAAGATGCAAAGTAATTTTCAAAGTAAAATGAGTTGATTCTCATAATAAAGTGAATGCATCCAAGTAAAATGGCTGGAGGATATTCAATCGTCGTCTATTCGAAATTGCTGAACTAGTTTTTCTAGCATTAGATTTAACTTTTAGGAGAACCATTAAAAGATACATTACTCTGTCTAGAAGTTTTATCATCCCTGAGGTTTTAATGTGTTGGATATGTCCCAAAATTATGTTGGCACTGTGGTTTTAATTCTTTGCCCTAGATAACTCAAGTACGAGCTAAACATACAGAATTTTCAAAATGAAAAGAGCTTTTTTGATTAAGTACCACAATCAAAAAGATCTTAATTACATGCCATATTTTCCGATGAAAAGATTATAATTGGTGGAAGTTAATGAATGACAGTCCGTAATTTCTTCTTGGTTGAGCATCTGAAGAAAACATGAAGGGACCTAAAAGGCAGAAAGTTCTTCAAGCTTGTAAACATAACAATGTTGAGTGCGTGAACAAAGTCTCATATTAGTGCTAAAAAGATTGGGAAGCTACATATAATGTGTAATCATCAGAAATTAAACACATAATAGCCACCCTTATCGAGTATTTTTTATTATTAATAAAGTTGAAACAAGCAATAGCCTATGTCGAAACCTTTTCAACAGAGGGAAAGGTCATTTCTGTTAGAATCTAATGTTCCTTGGTTATACAATGATCATCGACATTGGATCAGTTAGGTGTGATGCCCTCAGAGTAGCTTTTAGGAGTTCTGCATTATTTGTTATACGATCATTTGTTGGCTGAACTGATTCTTATGTTGCCCTTGCTTTTGGACTTGCCATTTTATTTCTCTCAACATGTTCTAATTCGTTTAGTCTATTTTTTTGTGATGTTCAGGTGAAAATGGAGAGGAAATTGCTGCAAGATTGAAACGAGACCTGATCCCGACAATGACTAATGGACTTATGTACTGGCCATTGTGTGATTTCTTGACATATAAAGTAGTCCCTGTCCATTTGCAGGTATTCACATTCCTAGTCTTTGTTTCAATAGAGTTTGTGTAATATCTATAGTGAGATAGTCCAAAACTTCTGGGCTCTGACTATTAGCCTTTCTGAAAGACATAATACATAAACAAACACACAGTTTTGGCCTCAACTGGTAAATAAGCACTCCAACTCACCTTGATGTTGTCTCATGGACACCCAAACTTGTCGTGACACATAAATTTTGAAAGTGTTTAGATGATCATTTTGTAAGTTGGAATGTTCAACGGACATAGTGAAAACGAGTTAAAAGTGCTTACTTGCCAACTGAGATCAAGTTTGAGTATCTGTTTATGTGTTATGTCTTTCTGAAAAGCTTATTTTTGCCCTGTTTCACTAATTTCAAATTGAGTTAAATGCTCAGTTCAATTCCTTCTATCACTCTGATCACTAAGAATCTGTTAATGTCTCTTTTGCAGCCATTGGTTAATAGTTCATTTTCATATGCATGGACTATATATTTGACATACGTTGCAAATTTGAAGAAAGTTTCTGATTAATTTTCACGCCGCGCTATGGCCTATGGATGTATCAATATTCTCTCTAAAGATTGAACCAAAAGAAAGTTAAATCAGTCAGTTGAGTGATCAACAATGTCCTACTGCAGTCTATACTTCTCTTACTCCTTGATGATTATGTGGAAAAAAATTAGTTATATAAAAAAAAAAAAAAATTGAGAATCACATTGATATTTATTTGTTAATTTTGTGTATTGGTGAATGAAAGTTATATACATAGCCTCAGCCTTTTTGTATTGTTGATCATATTATTGAACAAAAATGGTGATGTTCATCTTTCATAAGTCCAGAATTTCCATTTTTCAAAGTATCATGATCGTCCAATGAGAAACTAATAAAGCAATTTAATACGAATATGGATATTCATTTTTTGCAAGAAGAAGCACCAACTCAACATACAGGATGAAAATTGAAAATATTAAAATACTTAAATTGATCAATCGGATATCAAATTTTAAAATTGAAATGAATATAATTGTAATTTCTTTAATTCAACTTGAAATTTTCGTAAATTTTAAATTCTGACTTGACCGCAGCCTCATTGAAACCACCTGGCAAATCATACAAACACGTTGGCCGGTCAATACAATGAGCAGAGTATGGTCCCACGTGGTAAAATAAAGTATTTAGAAGATGGCATTGCCGCATTCTTTATGTCTCAATCACCGGACAACAATTATTGGTTCGATTTGTTTTAATTCATGTGATACTGTTCGATTTTTAAGAAATAAATAATTTTAGAAAAAAATGATTCTAGAAATATCGTAGAAGTGTAGAGTATTCTCCTTCCATTTTTTTCCCTAACTATTCTCGTTTATGATTAACCATCAAATGGAGGACAAAAGAAAACCTTAAATAAGCAACAAATTATTTTTATTTAATTTTCTACAATAAATATCCCTTTCCATATCTCTCTTCTTGAGAGAATAGAGAGAGAAGAGAGAGTATTTCTTTAACTCTCTTTTTTCAGGTTGCACATACACAAATTAGGGAAAAGGAAATTATTTTTTGGTTAAATTGTTGATGGAGTTGTGGGAGAAGATGATGGATCCTATGCGCAAAGCTTGGAGTAGAGTTTCTACACGTATTCATAATCGTAAAACTGGTTAGTTACGTTCTTACATTAATTCATTTCCTGATCACCTGATATCGACTTTATCAATTATGTGAGGCTCTCTTCCAACATCATCTACCCAATATGATATTTTGCTATCATATTTTTCTTGCAAACCCCTCCAGCCCTCCCCCCTTCGAACAACTTCTTTAGTGAGTTGAGGGTCTATCGAAACAGACTCTCTACCCCTCAAAGATAGAAGTAAAATTTGCATACATGCATGTTACCTTTTCTAAACCCACTCATAAAATTATTATAGATAATTACTTATAGTTTTCTTTTACGTGACTGATTAATATAATATAAATTTATTTAAGTAATATTAGTACATAGAAATTAAACTCGTGATGTAAACGTCTTGAATAATCGCTTTTGAAACTTTTATTTTTTAGGACATGTAAAGCTACACCATGATGTGAGGAAATGTGAAGATGAAGATGTTCAAATTTTGTGGGATATGCTGAAAAAGAACGAAAAAGGATCAGATGTTTCTAAATCTCCTTCTGGACGCAAAAAAGTTCGATTTTGGGATATTATTAATTGGGCAAAACGTGCTCCCGTCATTTGTCGTAGCGTGTGATCGATCAATATGTTTTTATTGTATTTTTCTAGCTTGCATATTTCAAATATTTGCGTGCTTTTTGCAAAACAAATGATCGTGAACTTTTTCATACTCTTGGTTTCACTTATTTGGAACGAGACTATTGATCATGTAGATTTATAGAGTTGGTTCTAGTGGAGTACGTATAATTTCTTGGAGATGGATGTGTTGTTTTTCTTAGATATTTTTCTGAACTGAGTAGTAATACCTATATTTGTATATAATAAATTTATAGATGAATTATTCTATCTTCGAGGTGTTGTTTCTTACATTCTTTTAAATGTTTTTGGAAGTGAATAACTTGTCTTTAGTTAAAAAACAATGTATGTAGTGATACGTCTATTTATTATATATAATATAATACATTCATAGATGAATCATTCTATCTTCGAGGTATTGTTACGTACGTGATCTTTCTTATTTTGAATTTACTGGACAGTGCAAAACTTGTCTTTGGTAAAAAATAATTACATTTTTCAAACTCTCAGCCAAAAGCACTTTTAAAACGGGGGGATTTTTCAGCTTTCTCAAAGACTTGTACACACATCAAAGGGATCACAAAAATTTTAACTCTCTTAGGGTGTGTTTGGTATGAAGGAAAACATTTTCCGGAAAATGTTTTTCAATTTTCTCATGTTTGGTTGGGTTAAATGTTTTGGAAAATATTTTCCAAATCAACTCATTTTTCTCAAATTTAAGGAAAATGACTTCCCTTCAAAACTTAAAGAAAACATTTTTCAAAACTCTCTTCCAACTTCAAATTACAATTTTATTTTTGTTGAAAAAATCAATTTATTTTCCTACCCGCAAACCAACCCCCCAACCACCACCACCTCCCAAAAAAAAATATAATAATTTTAAAGCTAGTTTTTAAAAAATGTTGTTAACTTCAATTTTTTTTACCTCACCTTCACCCCTACCACTGCCCCCTACCACCATCCCCCCCCCCTCCACAAAAAAAAATAGTAAAAGTTATTTTTAAATATATTTCTAATTTCAATTGTTTTTATTTTTTACCCCCTCCTCCCACCCCATACCCTCCCCATCAGCCCCCACCCCTTCAAAAAAAATTTAAGTTTGTTTTTAAAAAATATTTTCAACTTCAAAAATTCATTTCTTCACCCCTACCCTCACCCCCCACCCAAAAAAAAAATTTAAGTTTGTTTTTAAAAAATATTTTCAACTTCAAAAATTCATTTCTTCACCCCTACCCTCGACCCCCCACCCAAAAAAAAAATTTAAGTTTGTTTTTAAAAAATATTTTCAACTTCAAAAATTCATTTCTTCACCCCTACCCTCACCCCCCACCCAAAAAAAAAATTTAAGTTTGTTTTTAAAAAATATTTTCAACTTCAAAAATTCATTTCTTCACCCCTACCCTCACCCCCCACCCAAAAAAAAAATTTAAGTTTGTTTTTAAAAAATATTTCAACTTCCCTCGCCCCCCCTACCAGCCCCCACCCCCAAAAAAAAATTTAAGTTTGTTTTTAAAAAAAAAATTTAATTTCAAAAATTATTTTCTACTCTAGTAAAAATAAAAGATATTTCTCAAAAACATTTTCCATTCATAAATCAAAAACTAAAAATCTTTTTCGAAAAAATATTTTCCACTCACCAACCTAACATGAGAAAATAAGTAAAAAATCTACTTGTTTTCCAAGAAAACATTTTCCTTCCTACCAAACACACCCTTAAAGTTTTTCATTCTCAGAGCATTCAAATTTGTTTGGTTCGAGATTTGTTCCTGAGGGAGTAGATGTTAGAGTTTGTATTATAGGTGATCTCTATGTATTGTAGTTGTAATAAGATTGTAATTATGATTATTCTATATTATAAATATATATGTCATGCGGGTGAGCAAACACATACTTTTTACATATCAATTTCTGTCTTTCATCTTGGTATCAAGAGCCATATACGATTCTTCCTCTCTCTTTTTTCAATGGCCCCAGAAACATCCTCCTCCTCTTCTACTCAACAAACCTTGAATCAATCTTCCCTTGGTCTTCCCGTTCCCCCTCCAACAATTTCTAATATCAAAGGTTTTGTCCCTATTTAATTGACATATGTCAATTACCTTATTTGGAAGAAGGTTTTTGTCACAGTTCTGAAAAGTTATAATATGTTGTCCGTTGTAGAGGGAAAAATATTGTGTCCTTCACCAAATCATGAAGAATATAAATTATGGATTCAGTGTGATACTATTGCATTGAGTTGGATTAATTCAACACTTTCGACGACAGTTCTTGATACACTTTTGAACTATTCATGTGAGACATCTAAAGAAGCTTGGAACACTTTAGTCTCACTGTATTTGGATCAAGTTTCTTCCTCCTCCATTCATCTTAAGTCGAAATTTCAAATTTCAAGAAAGGTTCTCCTTCTATGGAGGATTATCTTCAACAATTTCACTCGATTGCCTGCTCTCTAAGGGCAATTGGCAAGCCTTTGACGGATGATGATTTAGTCACTCAGGCTTTGCAAAGTCTAACTTCATCTTATCGTACTTTTGTGTTTGAATTAAATGTCACTGGCTCGCTTCCTACTTTTATTGTGTTACGACCACTCCTCCTAACAGAAGAAGCCCACATTAGTACAATTTCTTCAGAAGAATCAAATCCTAATTCTACCTTGTTTGTGACAACTCATGGGAAAACCAATTCTGCTGCATCATCCCCTCAAGGACATTAACTTGCGAAAGGACACTCAAATGGACGAGGTCGTGGCAGGAATAACAAAGGACAATATGGTAGGGGTCGAGGATCCAATAATTCTTCATGGTCAAATTTTCAAAATAATATTCGACATCCTTTACCCGCTAATGGTATTTTGGGATGACCACCATTTACTCCGGCTAAACAGTGTCAAATATGTTTTCACTACAACCACACTGCCTTGGAGTGTAGAAACAAGTTAAATCACTATTTTGTAGCTAACAATATTCCTCAATCATTTGTTGCTATGAAGTTGGAGGAGGTTCACCCAACAGTTTGGTATCCGGACTCTGGAGCATCGGCGCATATGACAAATAACCCTTCTACTCTTACTTCTCAAGCTCCATACTCTGGTTCTTCTCAGGTCATGGTTGGTGATGGTACTCTTCTCTCCATTAACTCTACTGGTTCTTCTATTCTTCCTACAACCTCGAAACCTCTTGTCCTAAAGAACGTTTTATATGTTCCTTCCCTTGTTAAAAAGTTTACTTTCTATTCAACGTTTATGTGCCGATAATAATTGCTTCATTCAATTTACTGATTCTGAATTTTTTGTTAAGGACAAGAAGAACAATACAACACTGCTCCGTTGTAACAACACTGGATCTCTTTATCTCATCCGGATCGTTTCATTCAGATCCTCCAATTTTGGTCTCTTCGCTAGTGGCGTGCCTGCTTCTACTTGGCATCAACGTTTGGGACATCCTGGTCACCAATCTTTGTGTTATTTAGTTGCTAGAAAATTGATTAGTAGTACTTCTTCCTTTGCAATAATTCTTGTAATATTTGTCATTTAGGCAAACAAACTCGAATCTCGTTCTCTTTATCTAGTAGAAATGCAAATTCTCCATTTGTTTTAGTTCATTCGGATGTTTGGCATGCTCATGTTGCCTCAAATTCTGGCTACCGTTATTATATTTTATTTCTTGATGATTATACTAAATTCTCTTGGATTTATTTGATGCGTGAAAAATCTAAATCTTTTAAAAAATTCAAAGAGTTTCATGCAATGGTTAAAAACATTTTTCACACCTCTATTTCGTATTTTCAATCTGATGGGGGTGGAGAATATGTTAACCAAAAATTTAAATCCTTTTTCCAGCAAAATGGCATCATCCATCGTTTTTATTGTCCTCACACATCTGCTTAAAACAGTAGGGCTGAAAGAAAACATAGACATATTGCTAATGTTCTTCGTTGTCTTATTTTTCAAGTGTCTCTGTCTTTTAAATATTGGGGTGATGCTTGTTTATATGTTGTCTTTCTTATCAATGTAACCCCTCTTCCAATGTTGCATTATAAATCTCCGTTTGAACTACTTTATGGCCATATCCCCGATTACAATTCAATCTGTGTGTTTGGGTGTTTATGTTATCCCTTTGTGGCGTTTAATAAGTGCTCTAAGTTCCACCCTCGATCTAAACCATGTTTGTTTCTTGGTTCATCAGATAAACATAAATGATTTAAATGTTTGGATCCTTGCTCAAATAGAATTCTCATCTCTCGGCATGTTCATTTTGTTGAGGACTCTTTTCCATTTAAGAGTATGTTTCCTACTCTTCCGCCAACTTCTTGTAGGAAAAACAGAGGTTCTTTAACTACAAAACTTAGAGCTGCACAAAGAAGATGAAGGAAATACTTTGTAGAAGTGCTTACTTTATTAACTGGAAATATCTGCCTTTATAGGCTTACAGACTCTGGAAGATAATATTTGTCCATGACTTCCACTTGACTAAAAACTAGGAATGTGCCAGAAAAATAGCAACCAAATAACAACCTAACAAAGACTCTTTCAACTCGATCTAGTAAAAGACTTATTCAAACTCACAGTAAATAATCAGTAACTTAGTAACTTAGACTCTTTTTTTGAATCAATTCTCAACACTCCCCCTTGATTCAAAATTACATACGCCAAGGCATAACATAAAGTAATTGTGCTTTGCCTGAGGAAGTGCTTTAGTAAGAATATTTGCCACCTATTCTTCTGTGCTACAACTCTTTAACTCAATCACCCCTTCTGCAACCAGATCACGGATGAAATGATGCCGAATATCTATGTGCTTTGATCTTCCATGACAAACAGGATTTTTTGCCATTGCAATTGCTGATAAATTATCACAGAAAAATTTTGTTGCTCCCTTTTGTTCTTGGTGAAGATCAGTAAGTAATTTCCTTAGCCACAACACTTGACATGTTAAAGATGCTGTTGCAACATATTCAGCCTCGGAAGAAGACAACGTTGTTGTTGATTGTTTCTTTGAGCTCCAAGTAATAGCTGCAGAACCAAGAGTGAAAAGGTTCCCAGAAACACTCTTTCTATCGTTCACATTCCCTGCCCATTCACTATCTGAAAAACCATAGAGATTAAATTTAGTACTTCGAAAGTACCATAGTCCAAATCTTATAGTTCCAGCAACATAGCGCAAGACTCTTTTAGCTGCTCCAAGATAATGCTTCGAAGGCATATGCATAAACCTTGAAATGATTCCAACAGAAAATGATATATCAGGACGAGTGTGCATCAAATAAATTAAGCCTCCAACTAAACTTCTAAAAATAACTTCCTTCAGCTTTTTCAATACCATCATCAAGTTGCAGCTTATAATTTACATTCATAGGAGTAGCCACTATTTTGCAGTTAAGCATGTTAAATCTTTTGAGAAGATCAGTGGCATACTTCCTTTGAGATATGAAAATTCCATTTTCTTCTTGCTTCACTTCAAGTCCAAGAAAATAATGCAACACTCCCAAATCCGTCATTTCAAATGTTTTCATCATAGAAGATTTGAAATCACATACAAGAGAGTAAGATGAACCCAAATAGATCATATCATCAACATACAAACACACCATTAATAAATCATTTTTTTCATATTTCTTCACATATAAAGTTGGCTCATTCTTACTTCTTTCAAAACTATTTTCTCTGAAATGTGAATCAATTTTGTTGTACCATGCACGAGGAGCTTGTTTTAGTCCATAGAGTGCTTTCCTCAACTTGTATACTTTGTTCTCCTTTCCTTTCTCTACATAACCATCTGGTTGTGTTACATAAACTTCTTCTTCCAAATCACCATTAAGGAATACAGACTTAACATCAAATTGATAAACCTTCCACTTTAATTATACAACCAAAGCTTAAAGGATTCTTAATATTTCAAAGCGAGCAACTGGAGAGAAAGTTTCATCAAAGTCAATGCCTTGTTGCTGCGAATATCCTTTTGCGACCAATCTAGCTTTGTGTTTCTGCACACTTCCGTCAACATGGTACTTTGTCTTGAACACCCATTTTACTCCGATAACATTTTTTTCATCTGGAAGGTCCACCAAGTCCCATGTCCCATTTTTCCTTATTGCCATAAACTCCTCTTCCATTGCATACCTTCATTTCATTTTTGTTAAAGCTTCCTGAAAGCTAGCTAGGTCTGCACCAAATAGAGCAAATGTACATGTTTCATAAATATCTGAAAGTGATCTAAACTTTCGTGGAGGAGTTTCACTGGAACCTTCTGAGTCAGGCACCATCAATGTTGGGCTGCTACACCTTGGACTTGTGTTGCTGGAGTTTCCTGAAGAGTGGCTTGGTGTATTAGTAAGAGACTGACTATTAGCAAGAGATTGACTTACTTCTTCACTAGGAAAGGCTTCATCTTCCATTGTAACTTGTGAACTTTTATTGTTGTTGTCCCATTTCCAGCAAGTGTTTTCATCAAATACAATATCTCTCCTGATAATCACCTTACCATCTGTGGGATTATACAATCTAAAAGCCTTAGATTCAGAACAATATCCGAAAAAGATGCATTTTTCCGACTTTTCAACAAGCTTTTTACGATGTTGAGAATTTATTAGAGCATATGCAATACAACCAAAAATTCTCAAATGACTTACCCACGACTTTCTACCTTTCCAGAATTCAAAAGGTGTCCGATCCATGACTGCTTTGGTCGGAGAGATATTAAGCAGATAAACTGCAGTATGAACAACCTCAACCCAAAATTGAATTGGAAGATCTTTACTCTTTAACATGCTCCTGGCCATCTCCACTACAATTCAGTTCTTCCGCTCAACAATTTCATTTTGCTCCGGAGTGTAAGGTACAATCAATTCCCTGTGAATTCTATTTTCTTCACAAAATAACTTAAATTCTTGTGATAAGAACTCACCTCCTCTGTCGGTACGCAGAACCTTAACTTTGTTACCAACTTGGTTTTCAACCAATGCCTTGAATATTTTGAAGCTTGCAAAAGCTTCTGATTTGAGCTTCAAAAAATATACCCAACTCATCTGACTGTAATCATCAGTTAGTAACAGAAAATATCGAGAACCAACAAGAGATTCTATGTTCATAGAACCACACAAATCTGCATGAACAATTTCAAGACAGCTAGTAGCTCTTAAGGATCTTCCAACAGAAAAAGAATTTCTATTTTGTTTGCCATATATACAACCTTCACATGTATTTTCAAAAGATCATATATTTGTCAAACCATGAACCATCTTATTTTGACTTAGCAATCTCAATCCATTCATGTTCAAGTGTGCATAACGCAAACGCCACAACTTAGATTCGTCAAGATTTTTCTCACTAACAATCAAGACTTGTTCAACTTTTGAAACTTCAAATGGAAACATTTTATTATTTGTCATGTGAATATTTGCTAAGATTTGACCATATTTCTTATTCTTAATAACACATGAGTCATCATCAAACAAGACAGAGAATCCACAACTCAACAATTGCCCAACACTTAGTAAGTTATGTGCCAAACTAGGAGCAAATACCACATTTTGAATAAGTTTCACTTTACCTTGACTAGTCTGGACAGCAATAGTACTTTCACCTTCGACTTGAATTTCCTTGTTATCACCAAGCCAAATTCACCTCTTTTTTGTTTCATCCAACTCTTTAAATCCTTTTCTTTCACCGATCATGTGATGGGAGCATCCACTATCCACAAACCAAACATCAGTCTTGTAATCTATGGTGGTAGAGCGAGCCATGAAAAGCACGCTTTCTTCTTCCTCTTCTTCGGCATAACTAGCTTGATCATTTTTATACCAACAGTTAGCTTCTATATGGCCAAACCTATGACAATTGTAACACTGCACTGCACTTCTACGGCTATTTGTCCACCCAGATTGGCTTCTGCCTCTACCACGTCCTCTGCCTCTAAAAGAGCCTCTGCCACGTCCTCGTGCTCCTTGTTCTAACGACTTCTCATTTTGAATTGGATGTTCTTCCTTCACTTGAAAAACTTGTTCTTCAGTTCTCTCTATTGACTTATTCATCTTTGACTCATGAGATTGCAAATCTTGATCATTTTTATACCAACAGTTAACTTCTATATGGCCAAACCTATGACAATTGTAACACTGCACTCCACTTATGCGGCTATTTGTCCACCCAGATTGGCTTCTGCCTCTACCACGTCCTCTGCCTCTAAAAGAGCCTCTGCCACGTCCTCGTGCTCCTTGTTCTAACGACTTCTCATTTTGAATTGGATGTTCTTCCTTCACTTGAAAAACTTGTTCTTCAGTTCTCTCTATTGACTTATTCATCTTTGACTCATGAGATTGCAAATAGCCCATTAGTTCATCAAATGAAAACTTAGATAAGTCTTTTGATTCCTCTATGGCTGCAACCATATGATCAAACCTTAGAGGTAAACTTCTTAAAACTTTTGAAACTACAATTTTATCACCTATCTCTTCACCATATGATTTCATTTGACTTACAATTCCACTAACTCTTGATAAAAAGTCTTGCACAGATTCATGTTTTCATGAACAATGTTTCAAAATCACGACGAAGAGATTGTAGTTTCACAGTAATTACCTTTGAGGAACCTTGAAACTCAATTTTCAAAATCAACCAAGCATCTCTTGAGGTAGTAATTGATGCAATTCTTGAGAAGATTGTCTCATAAACGACTTGTTGAATAAATAACAAAGCTTTTGCATCCTTCTTTCTGATTTCTTTTAATCTCTTCTCTTCCTCTGCATCCGGCTCTGCTACATCAGTGAACCCATCTTCGATCAATTCCCACAATTCTTGAGACCTAAACAAGGTCTTCATCTTGATGCTCCAAAACTCATACTTCTAACCATTGAAGATGGGTATGAGGGGTTGTGAAGAAGAGGATATACCATTTGCTGTCATAACCTCTCTTTTTTTCTTCTTATATTTCACTCCCTGGTTGTTTCTTATCTCTTTATTGCTCAGTTAAAGACCAAACGCTTGCTCTGATACCACAATGTAGGAAAAACAAAGATTCTTTAACTACAAAACTTAGAGTTGCACAAAGAAGATGAAGGAAATACTTTGTAGAAGTGCTTACTTTATTAATTGAAAATATCCGCCTTTATAGGCTTACAGACTCTGGAAGATAATATTTGTCCATGACTTTCACTTGACTAGAAACTAGGAAAGTGCCAGAAAAATAAGCAACTAAATAACAACCTAACAAAGACTCTTTCAACTCTAGTAAAAGACTTATTCAAACTCACAGTAAATAATCAGTAACTTAGTAACTTAGACTTTTTTTTTTAATCAATTCTCAACACTTCTTCACCCAGTTCTACCTCATTGCCAACTATATTTGATAATTCTAAGTCTTTTACCTCTCCCGTTCATATCACTCACTTTGGAGGAACTTCAAAAAGGAGTAGTAGTAGTCTGATTTTACCTACTCGGGATCACATTTCAATTAGGAGTACTCAAACTCCATCTATTTCGCAACTTCCTCCTCCGAATAGAAGTCTCCAAACTCCTTTACATCAGGGGAATACCTCTGTCAATTCTCTTTCTTCAACTAGTAGCTAGCGTTACTCCCATTCAACTACCTGTAGTCTCCACTTTGGATCCCTCCTCTGCTGTTCCTCTTGAACGAGATATTTCATCTCCTGCCCCTTCCACGCAGGCCCTTTCTCCATCTAATAATCTCCAACTATCTCCCTCACAATCACCCATCGTTAATCCTCAAACTCATCATATGGTCACTCGTTCTAAAACAGGATCGCTCAAGCCTCATGTCCTTAACAGCTTCCACATGTTCCATTTTATCTGAACCTACTTCCTTTTCTTACATGTTCCATTTTATCCGAACCTACTTCCTTTTCTCAAGCTTGTAAAGACTCTCGTTGGATGCAGGCAATGAGTTCTGAATTTGATGCTCTTGTCCACAACAAAACTTGGACCTTGGTGCCGCCTCCTCCAAATGCAAATATTGTTGGCAACAAATGGGTGTTTCGGATCAAGTTTTGTGCAAATGGTTCTATTGAAAGATTTAAAGCTCGTTTAGTGGCTCAAGGTTTTTCGCAGCAGCCCGGGGTGGACTATTTTGAGACTTTTGCTCCTGTCGTTAAGCCTAGCACAATGCGTTTGATTTTGTCTTTGGCTCTTCAAAAAAAATGGTATATGCACCAACTTGATGTGTCGAATGCATTCTTGCATGGTGAGTTATCCGAGACTGTTTATATGCGTCAATCTAAGGGCTTTGAACATCCAGATTATCCCAACTATGTGTGCAAGTTGCAGCGTGCTCTTTATGGTCTTTTCGAGATTGACAACGTCTTAGTTCACTGCCCCATAAACGGTAACTTCAACTTTTCTTTCTTTAGTACGAGTGTTAATCTGTTTAAAATCAGATTAACCTCCCTTTTTCAATAAAAATAAGTTTTAAGCTCATGAAACCTTTTCAATTTTTTTTTGTTGTGTTTCCAACAAAAATACTTTCATAAAAACATCTTTTCGATCATTGATTTTAAGTCATTTAGTACGTGGTATTTATACTTTTTTTTTACATCTTTACACCTTAGCCTAATTAATTATTTAAGTTCGATCGGTTAACCATTTTTAATGGATTTTAAAGGATGTCTAACCTCTTCCTTTTAGATTAGTTGAACCCTTACCTAGAATCTCATGTTTAGTAGACCTTAAAATAGAGTTAACTTTAGACAATAGACTTTAACGATTTTAGGTGCCCTAATTCACCGTAAATAATTAGGTGGCGACTTCTTAAGTTAGTTATTAATTTGGAAATCACCAAAATATTGTACAATATTTTGACCCAGTTAAAATGGGGTATAACACTTATGATGTACCGTTTTAAATTAAGCAATGAATATGTGGTAATTACTTTCAATTAGATGGTAAAATAGTTATTTTATTTGATAGGAAAAACATAAAAAGAAATGTTAAAAAAAAGAGAAAAATAGATAAATAGATTTCTTGAACTTAGAGAGCGCCACATCAACATATTTGATATCCAACTTTATATATATAGAGAGAGATATTTGTCTCACATACCATTCTTCCGTAAAATATTTGACTTAGCCAACAGAGGCATTCATACATTATATATTTAGGGGTCGTTTAATATATCAGATAAGCATAACAATATAATGTCAATACAAATTTTTTTTGTTTACTTTTACTTCATCTTTAATTTAATATATTAGCTAATTTTGACATGATTTTTATGTTAAAATGAACGAATTGACTATTCTATATAAAAATAAAATAATTAATCTCATAAAATATTTCATCGAGAATCAGGATAACCAACCAACCATGGTACCAAACTACCCTTTATGGCATTAAAAAAAAAATACTCCATTGGAAAAAAAAAACGAAACACAATGAGAAGTGAGAAGCATCCCACAGAACAACATGAGTTGTTGTGCAATGGTGAGATTGTTCCATCATTAATTAGAGATCACAAATTCAAACCCTAAAAATGGAGAAAATCATGTTAGATCGTCACCCCAAATAGCTCTACAATACGTAATCGAATTTAATCGAACACTTAAACTCTAATGTGCATTTCGAACATCGAGTCAGGAAAAGAAAAAAGCATCTTGGAGGAATGGGCGACAGCATATTCTCCTCCGTAAGCCAATAAGAGAATAAAAGCATATTCTTATGTTGATTTTAGAAAGAAAGAAAATGTAAAGGAAATAAGAGTTATAGTTTATTATAATTTTAATTTACAATTACAGTTTGTATTATTTAAATATGAGGTTTCCACAAAAAAAAACATTTGAAGTTTTTTTTTTTAAAAAAAAGCATAGAAAGGAAAATGCTGAAAACGTGCGTGCTTGTTTGTGTATGATTATTTGCCAACAAAGCAAACTAATAGAAAAAACTATCTCCATTTCTATGGTTTTTTAAAAAAATTATTTTTATACCGATATTTATATTAAAGTTGGAGTAAATTTTCTATTTATGTATTGAGGATTTTTTTGGAAAGTGCTCTTGATATGATTCTTTGTTTTAAAAAAAAATACTTCCTGGGTTCATTTTTAATTGTCATAATTTCTTATTTTAGAGTCAAATTATAAGAACCTTGACTAACATTTTAGAATGTATTTTTTCTTTATTTTGATAATGTAAAAAAATGCAATTTATAGTACTTTTCGTATAGTTTTTGAATATCTAAATTATTTGCTTAAACTAAGAATTAATGTAATCTAATTTAACTTTGAAAATTGGTCAAATTGATTTTTGAAAAACGTAACATAATAAATAAAATTGAACGAAAGTAGTAATAATTATTCGAAAGCTCAAATTCAAGACTTTTAGTTATGAGAATGTAGAAATTCTAATTATCCCACCACAATTCATGTTGATCCTTTTTTACGACTTGACTTCATGCCTTTTGTTCTTTAACAATTGAATCGGGCATAAATATCCTAATTCCGTTGGACATCTGATATGAAATTACATTAATATGAAGTTGAAATTATAGGAAGTAGTAATTATATTAATTTATGTGTCAAGTCAATAATGGACAACTACTAATGAACCTAACGAGAGTAATTCATATTATTTATAATGGATTAACTCGAGTTAAATGAGTCATAGTTTAATCGGTCTAATTTTGAATTTAAGCAAATAAATTAAATTAAACTTTTTTTTAATTTCAAAATTGACAACGTATCTCCAGGTAGAGTCGAAGGGCTGTGAATGATCCAGGTTGGTCTCGCAAAATAAATAGTACTTAATAAATTCAATAAAACAGAAAATATAAAAGTACTAAAGTACCCTCACGTTAGATATAATCAACGGTCCAGAATCTCTTTCTTCACATCCATCATTAGATCAAACGGTCTAAAATGAACTAAGCGAAATAGTCTAGGGTTATTCCTATTACACTAATTTTCTTTTTTGGTAACAAACCAAGTCTTTCGATACACACCGATTCTTTCTCTCTCTGTAAGTAGACTTTCTCTCTCTAGAAGCTTCTCTCTCTCGTTCGAGTTTTTTTTTCCTTCTGTTGCAGAGATGGTGAAGGGACCTGGACTTTACTCCGATATCGGCAAAAAAGCTAGAGGTATTTTTCACTTTTTTTCGTTTTGTTCCGTTTCCAAAAATGTTGTTGTATGTGTATCGGATTTTTTGAAAAATGTAGTACTATTTTTGAGATATTCGATAAGCACTAGTTGATATTTTTGAAGAGTTTTGAGTAATATAATTTGGTGCATCCTTGTTGAATTCTCAAAATGTTGCTGATTCTCCAAAAATGTTGTTGCATCCTTGTTGAATTCTCAAAAAAATTGTACTATTTTTTGGAATATAACATGTGCAGCTGTTGATATTTTTGAAGAGTCCGAGCAATATAGTTTGGTGCTAGGGAAATATGTTGCTCGGATTCTCCAGAAATGTACTTTTTTTGGAAATATTCGATAAGCACATGTGGATATTTTTGAAGAGTCTAAACAATATAGTTTGGTACTACAGAAACTGTGTATTTTTTTTTTCTGGAGGAAATTATTTTTTTCATTACTGTTTGGTAGTTCCTCTGTCTTAATTTATGTAGCACCTTTTTGAATTTTGAGAGTTGGAACTTTTTAAAAAAAAATTTAACTGTTAATTCGGACATGGAACTTTTTAAGTTTTTAGAAATACATTTACATTTTTGGAAACTATGGAAAAAGTACTGAAATTGATAATTTGAAGTGCATATGAAAATTTCACAGTTGAGCCTTGAAATATGAAAGGTGCTACATCAATTGGGACGGAGGAAGCATATAAAACTTTATTTGTACAAAACCAAACATGGAAGATTGATGTTAATGAAAAAAATTATCAAATGAACTTCATGTGTGGTGGTAATTGATGGATATTGTATCTTTTTGTTATTGTTTTTAGATCTTCTGTACAGGGACTATGTCAGTGACCATAAGTTCACCGTCACTACGTACAGCACAACGGGAGTGGTTAGTTTCTTTCTGGATATGTATATGATTATCATTCAAACTTTTTGCTTATTGTTCATTCGTGATTGTGTTTTGGGGTGTGGGATGAGGGAGCTGTGGTTTATGTCGTCAAGTATGAAATTGTGACAAATTTTATGAGAATACTGGAAATTAGAAGAAGTTAAGGTGTATGTGTGTGGAGCGGGGTTAATAAACTTGGTCTTATGCTGCTCCTAGGAATATAGGGAAGAAACTAATTACTTTAGAAATGAAGAATGAGATGTCATCTTATTTACATTTTGCTGGTATCATGCGACTAATAATTATTTTCATCTTCTGGAATGGCAAATCTAGGATTTTAAAATCTATGGGTTCAATATTTAAGGTTTTAGCATTGAATCTGTTGTATTTTTAAAATTATGGTTCATATATACTATTTGTTGTGATTTTAATGGAACTTTTAACACAAATTTATGCTATGAAAAGTACCGGATTCAGATGATTCCGGTACCAACATTTGCCTCTGGTTATTTTGTTACTTTACTAACTTCCAGCAGAGTGTGTGTTTCTCGGGAGGGACTTCCTCGGTATTGCCTCACGATGCATGTAGTGGATTCTTCACATTGTTTGACAATGATATCTTGTTATTGAAATTGTTTTGTGGTCAATTAAGACTTCGAGTATATGTTGCTAAAGTTTGTCTTACATCTCAGGCTATTACCGCATCTGGTCTGAAGAAAGGTGAATTATTCTTGGCGGATGTTAGCACCCAGCTGAAGAACAAAAACATTACCACTGATGTAAAAGTGGACACCAATTCCAATGTGAGTTCATTTTTCATTACTGGGATCTCATATTTGTTAGTACTATATTTAGTAACTTCTATTGGGAGATACAATATTAAAATTATACATCTTTGGAGATACTAGGTGCTCAACATGTTTAGTTTTGACTTGTGAGTTATACTGACCTGGCCACACTTTGATTAAACTTTCTCAATCCTTCAAGTATCCATTTCCCTGAAAATATAACCCACAAAAATCAAGAAAATCGATAGTAAATATGAAGGATTCCCACTTTGGTTACTTTGTTGTCATTTTCTTCCTTATGGTCTGATTTAATGCTCTGCGAGTCCATGGAGTTGATAGCTTTTTCCTTTCTGTTATTGAAAGATTGTGTTTGTTAGTTTAGCTTGGTGTCTATGATTTGTTTTCACACTTGCAGTTAGCGATATTAATATGTTGTCCAACAACTATAAGGCTGTAATTGAAATGTTTGGATAGTCACTTAACCAATATCGACTATAGTTTTATGTTTCCCATTTGTGCCCTCTTCTCCATTTCGCTGTTGGATCTCGTGCAAACTTGCTTTAATCCACATAATGGCATATTAGGTGTTAGCTTAACATTTACCCTGGTGTTGATTATGGCGATGTGCATGCTTCCTTAATCTAATCCTCCCTCCCCCTGATGTATACCTCCTAATGCAAACTTATAGTAACCGAAAACTGAAATTGTCAAGCATGATAATCAAGACGAGTTTTGTGATAGTTAAAAAAAAGAGTTGTACAATCAAAGTCAAAGGATAGTTGATTGGGGAGGAGAATACATTTGAGTTATCTAGCTTGTTCTCTAATCTTCCCTGCCCTCTGCTCTGCACTCTCAGAAGAAGTTGTCCGTCTTCGGTTTTGAATTTTCAACTTTTGAGACTTACTGATTGGGAAATCCACAAGTTCAAGTTCTTTTCTTCAAACTGAGCTGGGGCAATACAAGAATATGCTAAGTAATTTGGATTGAATGATGCAGGTTTACACTACCATCACTGTTGATGAACCTGCACCAGGACTCAAGACAATTTTCAGCTTTGTCGTACCAGACCAGAAGTCTGGAAAGGTACCTTTGCTTTTTACTATATTTCTCTGTAGTTGGCTGGTAGTTTACTGAACTGTGTGATACTAAGCAAAAGTATTATGTTACAGGTAGAGCTCCAGTACTTGCATGAGTATGCTGGGATCAACACTAGCATTGGACTTACAGCAAGTCCTCTTGTCAACTTCTCTGGCGTTGCTGGAAACAATACCGTTGCTTTGGGCACTGATCTATCATTTGACACTGCCACAGGAAATTTCACAAAATGCAATGCTGGTCTGAGTTTTTCTTCGTCTGATCTGATTGCTTCTTTAGCATTGTAAGTATTTACGTGATATCTACCTTGGACATAATGTATTTGTTAGATTCTTCATGGAACAAAATCTGTCTTTTAGCCATTTGTTCTCTTTCTAACCGTCAAATGATACCTTGCAACGTCCTGGTTTTCTGTCTTTCTGCAAGAAATACTTTTGGCATTTGAATTTTTTCATCCTGGCTAAACTAATGAATCATTCGTCTCCTCTACTGATAAGATGCTATATTGAAATGATATGATGGCTGTAAAATTGCATCAAAGTTCTAGAATTTTAAGGAAATTGCGACTTTGGAACAAACATGTTCCATCATCATCTTTGTTGTTTTCTTATCTTTGAACCCTTTTGAACTGAGTACTAATTTTATACAGGAATGACAAGGGTGATACCGTCAGTGCTTCCTACTACCACACCGTGAAGCCAGTGACAAACACAGCTGTTGGTGCAGAGTTGACTCACAGCTTCTCAAGCAATGAGAACACACTCACCATTGGGACACAGCATTTGTTGGACCCATTGACCACGGTGAAGGCTCGTGTTAACAGCTATGGTAAGGCAAGTGCTCTCATCCAACACGAGTGGCGACCAAAATCCCTCTTCACAATATCTGGTGAAGTTGACACCAGGGCAATTGAAAAGAGCGCCAAGATCGGGTTGGCTGTAGCCCTCAAGCCATGAGTTCGTTACTACCTTACAGAAAAGTGAGTGAAGCAATGTCATTTTGTATGATCCAGAGTAATAAATTAGGTAGATTTGTTTCAGCGCATTATCCTACTGCACCGGTGAGAAAAACCTTCAGCTGGTAATGCAAACTCATGATTTTTGCTAATACCCATCCTAAATGTTGATTGAGGGGACTGGTTTTTAACCTTTTGCCTGGGCTTCTGGCTTCATCATTCGCATAATTGATTAATATTTCTTTGATCATTTTTTATGTGTTGGGGTGAGTTGCACAAAAAAGGATCTCTTGAAAGAGAGCTTTAGGCCTTTCTTCTTTTCTTATTCCCTTTTCTTATCAGTTCATCTATCCTCCATACTTGAAATCACTATTACAAAGTAAGTATAATTCGAATGCTTTGGACCATGCATCGATCTCTCCTAGACTCCTACCTTCACTAACACAATACATAAATCTCTTTCTCCCTTACAGAATTAAACCATAATGTTCAGCATCATAGCCTAAATATGTTACCTTGAAGCAAACTGTTTCTTATCTCTGTTCAGAAGTCACATCCTCTAGTTCATGAGGAATGAAAACAGCAGATGAATTAGATGAGACACCTATCTCTTTCATTGTATCAAAGTATTGGGTGATCAAAATCATGTCCATGACATCTTTGGTTGATGCCCCTGGAACACTAGTAGAGAAGCCAATCACACTTTCTTTGAGCCCTTCTACGATAGCTTGTCGTTGACGAGCAATTCCTAGCCCTGCTAAGTACTTTGATTCTGCTTCTCCTTCTGCTTGCTTTATCTGCAGAATCTTCTCTCCTTCTGCTCTCTCAAATGCAGCTTCTCTCAATCTTGAAGCTAGTTTCCATGAAATTGTCAACTCACGTTATTAGAGGAATGAAGATTTATGTGGTCCATCAATATGCAAACAAGAATTCAATACATAGTTCACATGGTCCAATACTAATTTTACTTTGTAAAACTGTTGACTCTTTACTAGTGGAGCTTAATGCCAAGAAGATGTGATAAAGAGGGCAAAATTGTTGCATGGAGAATTTCACGTTTATGCAGGGTCGGAGAAGGCCACACCCTTCGTGTAATGTAGTGTAGACAACTTACACTAATGCAAGTACCAATGGTTGATTTCACGACTTGAACTCGTGGTTTATAGGTAACAAAGACTCACTCCCTAGACCGCATTCCAAGGAGATGCAACAGCATTTCACGTTTATGCGGGGTTGGGGAAGGCCACACCCCTCTTGAAATGTAATGTAGGCAATCTATACTGATGCAAGTACCAATGATTGATTTTATGACTTGAACCTTGATCTATAGGTATCAAGGACTCTCCGGACTGCATCCCAAGGAGATGCAATGTAACCAACCTAGCTACCATGATGCAAACATCAGGTGCTGATTTTAAGGTTCAAACCCCTGATTTATAGGTCTGGTGGCAATAACTTTACCGTTGCTCCAATGCTCCCCTTCAATGCCAATATGTGGTCCAAGCACCGAAACTAGTAATCACATGTTGAAACCCAAAAAGTGGTTCTAGTCCAAAAAACAAGAAGTTGGACAACAAGTCTCTGGTAAAAGGCAATACCAACAACTCTATACTTCCATTTAGTGGGGAGAAAAAAAATACTGAGCAGTTGAAGTATTAAAGATGGCCAGGCATACCTGCATTAATCTCATTCATTGAACTTTTCACTTGATCATCTGGTTCAACATCTACAATAAGAGTCTGAACTATCTCATATCCATAAAGTGACATAACCTATGTAATTCCACAAGGAAAATCAGATATGAATTGATTTTGTTTCTTCTGTTTGTTTTGCTTAAAAGTTGCAGTAGTACTTATACTAACATAAAGAGAGAGTTACCTTTTCGAGTCGCTCCCCTACTGTTTTCGCTATCTCAGTTTTCTGTTCAAAAACTTTATCCAGCTCCAATGTTGGAACAGTTGCCCTAATAACTAATACACATCAATAAGAACCTACTCAGCACAGAAGCTTTTGGATTGAAAAAAGAGAACTTAAAATAGTGACATTCAAAGCAATGAGAAATATGACAGAAGGCAAAGCAAAATCTCTTTAACTAGTGAGTAGTGACATTCTCTATATATACTCACACCTACTGTTTATACTAAATCAATACTAATTTATCATGATTAAATCATAAATTAAGGTGAGAATGTGTATTAGTTAATTTTAACCGCGGTTTAGTGATTGATGTGCATGTTAATACATGTGTCATATATTCATTAGGCTGGTGTAAACACCAGGAGTGGGTTTAGTAAGGCTTGCTTGGGCTGCATTAGAAAAATAATGGCATGAATATGCCCTTTCTGTAACGGCAGTTGCATGATTGAGTCCAACTATTAATAAATGACATAAATGAAATTTTTCTCAAAGTTTAATAACATATTTGAGTTTTTTCCCTTACTTTTTTCTTTTCACTCGTAGTGTAGGGAAGAAGTGGACTCAAAACATCCTACTAATTAAGTTAAGGATGTAAACTGTATCAATATCAATTGCTTTTTAGATCGTTTTGCAATACATTTCGATAAAAAAACTGTTATAGAAGGTCATAACAAGTATGATGTATAAGCATAAGAATTGCATTCTAACCATCAAAGACATATGCTTGAATCTGCTCCTTTGTGTTGCTTAGTTTATAGAAAGCATCAGCTGCCTTGTCTGCCAAGGCTCTGTATTGGATTGAAGCAACCAAAGTCACAAAAACATTATCCTGAAAATTATAGCTTTCATGAGAAACAACTAAAAACATTTACTTTACAAAATAGTTAAATGTTGAGACTACCAAAGAGTACTGATTGCACATTATTTGGTACAAAAAGATACATTCTTTAAAACTTCCATCTATTTCAGAAACATCCTCTCTACCCTCATGAGGTAGGGTAAGATCTGCATACACTCTGTCCTCCCCAGACTTCACTTGTGGGATTTCACTGGATATGTTGTTACCCTAGTCATTTCAACTTCTTTTTTAAATAATCAAGAAATCAGTGTGGTGCCAACTCTTAGGATCAACCACATCTTTTCAAAACTCGGGATAATATGCCTGCTCTTTTACCCTTATCCACTTAAATACGAGGCTTAGTTTGCTTTGCCCTGATCTAAGTCATAAGTCCCTCAACCTTTATTCAAACACATGAGCACTTTGGGTGTTAGTTCTTTCAAGGCGTCTGAAACCACTAGGCTGCAACACCTTGTTGTGTCAAGGATGTCCAGAATATGTTATTTAATTACTTCGTTCGTGTATCATTTTACTCATATATACGGTATTATTTTCCGACGAAGAGTGTCACACCCCTTGACAATAACATAGCTACCAAAATCAAGACTATAACCTGAATAACTTATTCCACTTCCTATATGAGACAAGCTATCCAAATTATAGTCTTGATTTTAATACCGATTTTATCTAATACCTTCAATCAAACATGACATCAACTTTATCCAAAAATTTAAATCGAAATAACTCACCTAATCCCTCGAACCAAAAGGCAAGCTAAGCTAGCCTTTTGAGTAAGATGATAAAGAAAAAGAAAAAGAAAATACAAATATGAAAACCTTAGTCTTGGATTCACATGTAATGTCAAGTTGTTGGACTCTAAGTGAAAGATAACCAGCTAATTGGCTTCCAAAACACCAAGGCATGAAGTGAAAACCAGGACCAAGAACATCATCATACTTGCCAAAATTTTCCTTAATAGCAACTGTGGATTGATCCACTTGAATACAACCAAAAATTTGTCCCATAACTAAAATAATCAATTTAACATATAGTAATAAAGAGGATAATATTATTATTAGAATCTTGGTTTATATTTAGTTAGACATGACTAGATCTTAACCATACAAGTGAAGGACAAGATTCACAAAATGGGTCAATATGTCTACTTGTTTTTAAAAATAATCAGGATCGTTTGATAGGGTGTATAAGATAATAAGAATATTACGGATATTAAATTTTAGTATAATGTTTGGTTGCAAATGTACGTGTGATATTAGTTATAAATCTTATTTAGTACTATTCTTATCAATAGTAACTCATGGTATTAGTAATACGGAGTACTATTTCTATTTTAATATACCTTATTCATTATATACAACAAATTAAATTGTCGATAAAAAATATTATTAGTATTACTTTTACATTATATATTCAATACTATTCTTATATATTCTACCAAGAAGTTCATCCATGTGTAAATTAATGTGAAAGTTGATATCTTTTGTAAGCCACTAACTACTTATGGATAAGAGTGAACAGACAGAAAAGAGTCACTTTCAGCAAGAATTGGTCAACTTATTATCATATCCATCCCTTTATTTTGTGTTCCAAATTATATTTTGAGCATAATTATAGATTGGTAAAATGATTTATGATCTCGGGCTTTTTTGATACGGAGGAGAATATTTTTTATTTTTTCATGTTCGATTAGTTAGAATTTTTGGATATTTTTAGTAAAACAAGTTTTTTGAAAATGACTTTTCTAGTGAAAGTAGAAAAAACGAGTTAAACACCTGACATTCCACAGTAATTGTATCCTTTCCATTCTTCAATACACCTTATTTTCACCCTTATCCTACCCACTCGTATAGTATTTGTCTAGATGATATATAAATGTTTTTAAGATTATAAATTTGTTTACGTACTGAACACAAGAAAATAATTAAAGAAAAGAGGATATTTGTGGTCTAAAATACTCTTTTATCATTGTCTGCCTATAAATCATTTCATTAAGAATAAAATGAAAGTTCTAAATTTGTTTTTTCTTTTTTTGAAACTTGGTAAAATGAAAGTTCTAAAATTAAATTATTTTCAATTATAAAAAAACAAACACATTCTTTTAAGACGAATTAAAACAAAAAGTGTATGATATATATAAATTGCGACAGAAGGCGTGCATATTTCGCATTCATGGGTATAAACTTTAGGTGCCGGTAGAGCTGTCAAAAAGGGTCGGCTCAGGCGCTCAGCCCCACCCGGCCCAAGCCTCGTGGGCCAAGGAATTTAAAGGGCTGGGGCAGGTTGGCCCTTCATTCGTAAGGGCCTGAAAATGCTCAACCCAACCCAATCCTAGAAGGGCCGAGGGGTGGGGCGGGCTAGCCCTTTTTTTTTCTTTCAAACTTATAGTTCTATAACATCAAGAAAATGAGAAGATTTTCAAATCAAATATGACAAACAATGGTGTTGTTTTAATAACACTAGCAAAAAGTCTAGTCTAATTAGCATGTATCTTGCATACCAGATATGCGAGCCATATAAGAGAGTGACAAGCAAGATTGGAGGGAGGCGAGGGCACGAGATTTGTCTATGCATCCTAGATACATGCGAATCTACTTGGATAGAGTGTATCTAGAACATATTAACTTAATATTGAGTCCATATATTCCGAGATACATGTATCTGGACGTACCAAAATTTGGTAAGATTCATAATATTACAACATAGCGTGTATTTAAGTAATTAGATTTTATACTAGTGAGATTATTGTAAGTTAACCTTAGATAAAAAGTTTTGGCCCATGGGTCAACCCCGGCCCCGACCCGATCAAGCCTCAAGGGCCAAGGGCTTATAAGCCCTAGTGTTAAACTGGCTTGAAAAATCCTATCCCAACCCTACCCCAATAACATGTTGGGTTGGGCCTGCCTCATGGGCTAAGCCCGTTTTGACGGCTCTAGGTGCCGGTAAAGACCTAAAGGTTCCTTTTATTTGCACCAACATCAATTTGGGTCATATATTTAACTAAAAATTTGCATCCTTTATGTCCTCTTCTAAATAAAAATTCTTTCTTTTGATTATTGGATTTTAGAGTAGTGCGATTAAGAACAGACCTTCGAGTAATAATAAAATTGATTGTCAATTTAGACTTAATCAAGGAGACTTAGTAGGGGTGTAACCAAAAATTGAACCAAATCGCAAATTGAGTCGAACAAAAAAATAATTTGACTAATGGTTTGGTTTGACTTGGTTTGGTATTGGAAAAAAAATCCGACTATACTTGGGTTGGTTTGATTTTAACTAAAAGAAAGTCAACCCGAGACCAAACCAACCCGACATTATATATATAAATTTTAAAATTTATTCTATACATAAAAATATTTACTTTGATGTAATTTCTAAATATTACTTATACGTTTTCATAATTTTTATCTTTTAACATATTTTTTCAAGTTTTTTGAAACTTAGAATTTTGAATGGTCCAATAAAGGTTATAGTCCATAGATATTACTGTAGGGGTGTACATGGTCGGGTTGGTTCGGATTTTTCAAATATCAAAACCAAACCATTTGTGTCGGATTTTTAAATTTATAAACCAAACCAATAAAGCTCAGGTTTTTCAACCTCGGGTTTTTTCGGATTTTTTTGGGTTTTCGGGTTGTTTCAAGTTTTTCCGGTAAAGTATTCATACAAACATATAATTAACTTGT
>NW_006239388.1:0-21194 GCF_000226075.1 Solanum tuberosum | reverse complement strand
TAAAATAAAATTTTAAAATTATATATATAATGTCAGGCTGGTTTGGCCTCGGGTTATTTTTTTTAGTTAAAACCAAACCAACCCAAATATAGTCAGTTTTTTTTTTTCAATACCAAACCAAGTCAAACCAAACCACTAGTCGGATTTTTTTCGGTTGGACTCGGTTTGCGGTTTGGTTCGATTTTCGGTTCGATTTTGTACACCCCTAGATATTAGTAACTCTAACAAAGCTCAATTCAAAATCAAATCAATACTAATGCTAACAAAATAATTCATTCAACTCTAAGAATGACAATAATATTGAATATTCGTTCTTTAATTTTACATTGGTTTAAACATTTAAAATATATAACCTAATTTTAATTTTTCTTTAATGTTTAATCATGTAATTAATACTTATTAGACTTATTTTAGCATGATTTAGTACTTTTAAATTATGATCATTTTCATTATGACTTATCAATTTGCTATATTTATTTTACGCAATTTCATTATTATTTTTTGTTGAATATTTTAGTGTCATCACTCATCTCATGTTTTGAATTATTTTTTTAAGAAACACCTTAGATAGTTGAGTTTTGGTTGGAGTTAGACTGAAGAAATATTTAGAGCACAAGTTAATTATATGTCTGTATGAATACTTTACCGAAAAATCCCAAAAAAAATCCGTGGTTTATTAGTTTAGTTTGATTTAAATTTAAAAATTCAACACAAATGGTTTGGTTTGATATTTGAAAAACTCGACTTTTGTTAGTTTGGCCTATAAATTTAAAATTTTGACACAAATGATTTGGTTTGATATTTGAAAAATCCAAACCACCCGATCATATACACCCCTAAGACCTAGGAGCAATAATAAGAGTTACTCCTGGTTAAAACTTTTGAAATGGATATTGGAGCAATAGTAAAATTGTTCTTGTATACTTTTAAGTCGATAGTTGAAGTCGTAAACCCAACTATTGTTGCTTGCGTCAAGATGGATTGTCTACATTATGTTCTTAGGGTGCAGACTTTCCCTAGATCATTGTAAACCCGAGACGCTTTGTGCACCAGACTTACGCTGATCAAGTAGGTCAAAGGTGACCAACTTTTGGAGAAAGCATGAGCAAGTAACAAAAAAAATTCCCTTTTATTTGCTAGTTCCACTTATGATGTGGGCTGAAGATAAAATAGGAAGAGTGATTTATCTGACACAAATATATTTACTCCATGGTGCTTACACCACACTCTTTTCAAGGAGTTAAGCACTCTCATAGATCACAACATGTAAGATGTGTACTCCTATTCCCTTGTCAATCACCCAAGCATAAATGTTGGCACAACAAAATATATTCATAGAGGGTTGAGGAAAAGAATGGTAAAAACAGATCACTGCAGAATCCAATTCTATGGTTTGCCATTTGGATTTGGCGAATTCTGAGAAAGTTGATGACGGTATGGAGAAGCATGAGCACCATTTGGAATCGATAGGCTTCTTGGTTGTTGTTGTTGTTGTCCATTCCTTGAGAATGATCCTTGCGTTCTAAGGACATTTCTTGTATTTGGGCTTGGGCTTGATCCAACTCGGTCTGCTTGCATCGTCTGGAAATAGTAGGAGGAGCTGGCCATGTCCTTGAGGTTTGGCAAAGGCTTCAAGGCTTCGACCACATCACTCATCATAGGTCTGACTTTGGGATCCCGGCTAAGGCATCGTGCAGCCAACTGTGCAGCTTTCTGCGCGCCTTTTATTGAAAAATGGCCTTCAAGTCTAGGATCTATCAATTTATAAAACCTTCTTCTTTCACCCAAATGTGGCCGTGCCCACTCAACAAGGTTGTGTTCCCCGTTTGGCCGGTTCTTGTCCATGGATCTCCTACCTGTCATCATTTCAAGCAGAACTACACCGAAACTGTAGACATCACTCTTTGATGTCAAATGTCCTGAGACCAAAGAGTGGTACACGTTTAATTAAAGTTCCACTCAGCAGATGTGAGAAACATTCAAAAGCTTTTCAACAGTGGTTAGACTTGAAGAGACACAGAGAATCTGATAAAGCTGAGCGGGCCGTCCAAGTAGAAAGTGGGCAAGCATTGTAGGAAGAAAGAAGCAACTGAGATCTCAATCTTACCTGTCATCACATACTCTGGAGCTGCATAACCATATGTTCCCATGACACGAGTAGAAACATGGGTCTTGTCGCCCTCTGGAGCATCTTTGGCAAGTCCAAAATCAGAAAGTTTGGCATTGTAATCCTGAGAGAATGCGTTATTAGATGAATGATAAAAATGGGCGAGAGATCAATTTGCCAATGTGTTTGAACACACCGCATCTAGAAGAATGTTGGACGTTTTGAAATCACGGTATATCACTGGTCTTTCTGCTTCCTCGTGAAGAAAAGCAAGACCTTTTGCTGCACCCAATGCTATCTTCATGCGGATGGACCACGGAAGAGGCAGGGACCCTGATAATAAATAAATTATTACAAAGTATCATAAAGGATATGCAAAGGCATGACATCTACAGCAGAAATCACAGATAAGAACATAAAACATTTGTTCTAGAACTTCGTAAGTACTAACATCAATTCACCAGATACAGGCTGCAATACTGAAAATCATATTTTGGTTATTCAAGAAATATGCTAAATGCAGAAAACTGGAGCATAAAATGCATACAAGACAAATAAAGGTTAGCCTTTGGTGTAACCATTTGTCTTTCCGAAGAATCACCAAACCCTCCCAACTATGATTGCTAGTAGCTGAACCATAGATCGTACTGAAAAGGCTCATGCATTGCATCACTCAGCTGAAAGATACATGAACTATAACTGCCAAAACGTAGATCAAGGAATACTTGCAAAAGTGTAAGGCAATCCGACATGTATGTCAATTGACAATCTGTCTAAAGCAATCCTATAATATTCCTTAAGAAGCCAATCTCAAATGCCTCATTTTAGGGGGTCTAACAGGGGTTGACCCATGCAGTATCAACTTGGTTTTTCTCGAGTTTAAGGATGGATCAAGCCTAATGATCAAAATACCCAGTGTCACATCCTTTTATTATGTTTCATAAAATGTTATTGCTCTTCTGAATGGGATGATTAACTTGCCATTCTTCCTGAATAGAATGTCCCCTCCCACACAAAACCTAAACTTAGCAGCAAACCCTCTTTTTTATTTTATTTTTATGACCGTGGTGTCCGGACCAGCTTTCCTACCTCAACTAATTCCACGGGATGCCTGCCACCTCCCGCCAGCAATGGTATCCAGCAATAGATACCAGGTATTTTTTTCCACCAAGGCTAGGACAGACGGGAAGAATCACCTAGTATTTTTTGTCTCCGCTGGAGTTTTGAACCTGTGACCTCAGGGTTCTCAACCACTTCATTGACCACTAGGCCACACCCTTGGGTGCTCTCTTCTATTTCTATCTCTAACTGTATCAGCCAAACCCCTTTTTCTCTTTCTCCAACCTACGGTACGGGTGTTCTTCAGACAAACTAGTTCTCTCTCTCTCTCTCGCTGACCTACACACAAAAACTCACTCAGACTATATCACCATCCTTTTGTTCATCACTATCATCACAACCTCCAACTCAAATCCTCACTTCCGCACAACCTTGTCTTTACATTGATTCATCTGCATTTTCAGTAATCAGTAGCTGCAAGGTTTTCTGTAATTGATAGAGACAAATTAAATGGTCAACAGGAATAATATAGATTCCACTTAGGAGTGAAAGGATAACATAGATATATATAGCTTAGTTTCGAGCAATAGAAATAGGTTTTGCTGATTTCAATAGACAAATCAATCATTCTTATCATGTGGCTAATATCAAATATGATTAATTTCTTTAACCACTATCTTATTGGTTAATGGGAAATGGATATTTTGTGAAGCAAGCGTTGAGTATCACAGCCAATCAAGCTAAGCTAGACTCGAGGGTGAGCTCAAGTTCTTTTTTTGTTTATGACGGTGGTGTCTGGGCCAACTTGTGCACACCTCGACTAATTCACCAGGTGCCTGCTACTTCCCACCAGCGCAAGTACCGAATAACTCCTGCCCGAAAGAAGGACATTGTCAACAGTCAAATCACGTTTGGACCAGACCTTTTTCAAGATTTTTTGTACCCTCAAGGACATAAGTAATTTTTGTTCTGTTAGCACAAAAAGTACCTTTTCCCATGATATTAAAGAAACTAAACACTAGAAGCAGGAAATATATTCTCATAAGAAGCTTCTGCATCCTAGCAAATTGACACTGGTCATGAATACAAAGTATGTAATATAGGACTAAAAGAGCTGACGAGATTACCAAAGTAAAATACGAAGACTGCCTATTAAGTTTTTTTCCTCAAACTCATCGGATGCAGATTTTGCACAAGGCCTTCAACTTTCCCATGTTTTTAATCTGTGATGATAACAGAAGAAAGAAAGCAGACTCCCAAAAAGATGGTTGCTTTCTAAATGGAGGAACTCACTCTGGTTTGATCTGGGATCAGGAAACAATGTGAAAAAATCATTTCCCCTGTTGATAGCTTTGCTAATATGGAGAACTCCATCTTCCCATTTCGACCTTAAATTTATGAGGCACTGAATTGTATTATATCTTAGCGAATAAATTTTCTAATTAGTAGTGGAACATAAATTAGTCTCATCTTATCTTCATAGATTGTTAAACAGCAACAAGAGAGCTCAAGTTATACTCCACAGGTAGTGATATGCCATGTGACTAAAGCATTAGTGGTTGCAGAGGAGAGGTCAGCATGATGCATGTTAATTTTAAATGATGTTTAGCTTACCTAAAAATTTACTTGTGTGCAAAAATCTCCGATAATTAATATATACAAAACATCATCTCTTCTCATTTTTTTTGGGGGGGGTGGGAGATGGGGGTGGATAAATTTAACAATACACATATTACAAACTGATCTTCAAATATAATCAAAATTCAAAGAATGCAACATTGTAAAGCATATCAGAAAAGGGTCAATTACATACTCCTGAACAGATGGTTTTCCAAGCTTCCTCGAGGCATAAATTCGTAAACCAGCAACCTCTGATCATCTTCAATACAGTAACCAATTAGTTTAACCAAATTGGGATGAATGAGATCGCCAAGGAAATTTACTTCCGCCTGCCAAATGAGACAGTAAATTAATACAAGCATACATGAAAAAAAAGAAAAAAGAAGCAAAAATAAACGATATAACATAAGCTTTTAAATAAGATCAAGAGAGCAGCAAACCAGCCATTCTTTGTGACCCTGAAGTCCATCATGATTTAGAGTTTTCACAGCAACAGTAAGCCCTGTTCCTGGTTTAACAGGTGCCGTTCCATTCTCTTCAATCCAACCCTTAAAGACACAACCAAAACCCCCTTCACCGAGAAGGGATTCTGGTCTAAAGTTTCTTGTAGCCAACTTCAAATCATTGAATGTGAACTTCCGAAGCTGCGAAAAAACTTTTAGTTCCTCTTCGAGTTTGGAGGTGGAAGAATTACTTTCAGCATTACTTGTAGTTGTGGATGAGATAATTGGAGCAACAGGCTGGTCTATGCTTGTATCATTTGTCGATTTACTTTCTGCCAATAATGATACAAGATATTAGGACCACGAGCACTAATTACCATTAAAAGAAATATGTTACTCCCTCCGTTTCAAAAAAACTTGACCTACTTTTTCCTTTTTAGTCTGTTTAAAAAAGAATGACCCCTTTTCTTTTTTGGCAACACTTTAATTTCAGCTTTCCACGTAACATGTTTATGGCCACAAGATTAAAGGCATTTTGGTACATTTGACATAACTTCAATTTAGGACCACAAGATTGAAAAGTCTTCTTTATTTTCTTAAACTCCGTGCCAAGTCAAACTAAGTCATTCTTTTTTAACCGGAAGTAATATTTAGTTTAATCCTGAAAAACCCTTAAATTTTCCTCTTAGCTAGGAATAGTATAAAGGGTTTGAAAGAGCTACTGAAGCTAGTAAAGGTGCAACTGTATAAGTACTATGTGTGTGTGTGATACAGCATTGCTTAAGTCTCCAAAGTGCGTATTTTTTATTGATTTGTTCTCATTGCCAAGTGAACAATGATCCAATGACATCATATTTTTCTTCAATTTTTTGTGTAGTCTGTGCTTGCGTCATTAGTAGATAAAGGTTTAATCTGTTGTTCAAATCTATAACTAGATGACATTAACAGTCTAATTTACCATCTCTTCCTTCAGTAAACAAAGAAAATGGCTAAGATATTTTTTTGAGATTCATCAGCACAAAAATTGTGCTAGCAGCCATAATTTCAATTCAAAAATGAATGATTAAAAAACATCCCTATTAATCCTACAAGGCTTCTAAAAATTGTACCGACATTTCAGCTTCATCTGCGTGGTGTTCTTTTCACCAAAATTCAGAAGACAAGATAAATTCATCTTGATTTTTTGTACTAAACTACTTCTATCCTCAAAACACCTTGCATTTCTTTTTTCCACACAGTCCACCATATGTATTTTGGGATGAAATTCCACCATTTATTTTGTCTTACAATACCTCCTACGTTATTCCAGCACCCCACAAGATCACATGTATTCTAGGCATGACCCATCTAAGACCAGACATACTTAAAAGAGCTGCCACATTTGGTCAGTGACTCCACAAAGAAAATGAATAAGATATTAATTCTATCAAATCAAGTGTGTGATTGTAAATTTGAAATCACAAAATGGTGAGAATCCGGTATTCACAAGGCTCAGACGAAAATGAAAACTCAAGGACAAGAATGAAGGAGGTGCTAACAAATCCCACAATCTGTCGGAAGTTTTTTCGTTCACCCGAGAGTTATAACCTTGCCATTTAAATCAAATTCTATACTTGGTAATCATATCAGCAGAGTGAGGGTGAATTACAGAAAACAAAGCATTGATTCATCTCTTGCCATTGATTGTTGACTCAAATTAAGTTCATCTTGCAGCTTTACATATCAGAGTTGAATTCGTAATTTGAGAAAATTGCGACACAGGCAAACATAAGCGATAAGGAAAAAAAATACCAATAACAACAAGAATGATGTGATAAATCTGCATAACGCTAATGTCAACATCATTATCCAGAAACACAAACATTGTTACCTAAGTTGCGTGTACTCTTCACTTTCGATGCCACACTCATGTCGGATTCTCAAAAATAACACTACTTTTGGAGAATCCAACACCCAACCATTGACATTTTTGAAGAGTCTGAGCAACAAAGATTGTTACCCTGAGATGACTGTGGCCTTGCAAAAAGGAGCCTTCACAAGTTCCCTAGGTTTGTTCTAGTAATACCTCTTCTAGATGTATCAAAAAGAAATTACTTTGATCTATCAAATGAAATAATGCCTCTTACAGAATACAGCTACCCATCTTGAATTTCTTTAAATTGGCTTCATTATTAGTTTCTCTGAGTTAACATCATCAACTTCTACAGAAAGAAGAAATATATGGAAGCTTCTTTCCACCTCAAATTCTCAAACATTTACTTGCACACCATTTGACAAAACTCAATGCATTTCACTACTTAAGAAATGGAGAATAACACTTCAAAATCACAGCAGCAAACAGTCTCAAGCTAATAACAATAAGGCAAGCCCTTGAGACTCAAATAACCATTTCCAACATTAACAAGAACCCTCTACGTCTAACCTCTTTTCCCCAGCGACTATGAATGCTATGTGACAAAATTATTTACAAGATATGATCATTCTTCAAGGAAAACCAATTGAAAAATGCAATTAAAATTTGCAAGCATAACAAAACAATGTGAGTTCGAAATTACCACAGCGAGTGCTGATGCCACTGATGGAGTTATCAACTTTAGATCTTGAGGAAATACAGCTACTAATAAACCTCAACTTCATCCAGCAGCCAGTCTCCTCCTCATCCCCTTCTTTTTTCTTCCTTCCCTTTGATTTCTCTACATCCCAAGACTCCCCCTTTACACCATCACCACCTAATCCCATAGTTTAACAATACTAACAAACAAACTCAAAAATCATCAAATCCCACCCCCACTCACCCTCCAAGGTACCAACTTCAAATCAACCCCCTCACACAAACCCCAAAAATCTGATCTTTTTCCAAACCCTTAAATTATCAGCTAAACAACTGAACCAAAGTTGCCTAATTAGCACAAACATGACCTAATGGAGACCCAAAAAGGGAATTCCAAATATATACACTTCCTTTAGAGCAAAATCCTCCAACACCCAGATGAAGAAAAAGTATTAAAAAGGGAAAAAAAGACAAAAATAATAAATATACAGATGAAATAGCTCAGACCCAGTTCAAGAATTCAAGAAAATATGACATTGAATCCAAAAAAAAGCTAATTTTGATTCAGATCAACAACCCCATCTTGACCTTCAAAGAAGAAAACTTGTCCCAAAACACTGTATCAGATAATCCCACTTCAAAAAGTGCCCCCAAAAAATGTCTGCTGGCCCAAAGATACTGAAATCTTAACAAAAGGACTCAAATATGCTGACCATTTCTGTCTCCTCAATCAGAAAAAGATACACATAGTAATAAAAATAATTATTTTATAAGTAATTAATAAAATTAGTAGGGGGTGGTTTTGGGTGGGGGGAGGGGGTATTATATGTCTAGGTACAGGAATGTATGTGTGACACCTCGTTCGGTTGAAAACAAATTATCACAAGATTAACTATCTCAAGATTATTATTTTATCTTTTAGTGTTCAAAATAATTAATTTCAGATAAGTTATCATATGATTTTATCTCAACTAAATTTGTGATAAACTTATTCTAAAATTAATCTCGAGATAAGCTATCTCTTTGTACATCAAATAAACTCTGAATACGTGTATTAAATTATAGTCATGAAATTGTAATTTCTAAACTAACTTATCCTATTGTCAGAGATGAAATAAAATAATCTCAAATCAAATAAGATAAAATGAAATATTCAATAATTGAATCTAAAATAAAATTTATATTGTTAATCAAATAATTTAATATCCTATTTTATCTGCGCACTAAACGAACCTGGATGTATATACAAGCCACAAGGTCAGCTAATCATAAGCTATAATAAAGTTTAGTACTTACTATTTTTTTAATTCTAATTAAAAACTTACTTATATATTTATATAAAAAAATATATAAAACATCATGCATATTTTGAAGAACCTGTATAGTTTTAAACTTTTAATAATCTCAGTTAATATTTTTATTTTAGGTTAGTAAAAGACAAACAGACTTATTAGAATCGACATAAAGGTCTTTGTGTAATTGATTGAGTTGATAAGAATTAGGTTGTTCAAAATTGAATCAAATTCGATAATTTAAATAGAAAAAAGTATTATTAGTTTATGAATAATGAATTATTAGTTAACAATTCGATAAGGACTCTGCTTTTATTATTATGGGGTTATCAATTTGATAACAATTTTAAAAAATTCTAAATGAATTATGCCATAACTCCATAACCGTTGAGGATAAAACAGAAAGCCCCCTGGTTTGTAAACGGCCATTACCCCAAACTTCATACATGAAGAAGCAAAACTGACACATTCGGCTGTTTGGGTAAGGCTTCCTCAACTCCCAACTGAATTTTATGTTGAAAAAATTTGGAGGGGCGATAGGAAAAATTATTAAAGGTCGATGCTTGTACGAGTGCTACACTCAGGGGAAGATATGCACACTTATGTGTGGAGGTGCCCATGAATGTTCCAGTCACCAATCGTATACAAATAGGATCTCACACACAAGCGATAATATATGAGGGAGAAGGCTTCCTATGTAAAAATTGTGGACGACTAGGACATGTTCAAGGAAAATGTCAATTTACATCAGCCCCCACAATGGAAAAACTACAAAAAGATGACTCTGTCAACCAAGAGAAGCACCCCATTACCAATGTCTGGCAAACAGTATCATTCACGAAGAAGGGGAAGCCACCAGCTTTCAAAAAAGAACAGGGTGTCAATTCCGAACACCAACAAACAAAAGATAACACATGTATCAATGTCAAAATATTCTCGGCGGAATCAGGTAAGTTTCTCTCAACCCAGAAACTATCTTTTCAATCTGTTAGTCCCGTTTCGTTTAAAAATTTAACTCCTAAAAAGCATTATGAGAGTGAGCAAATCCCCAGCTCCATTGGTAACAGGACCTTCGCTAAAAAATTATACAAAAGTGTTAAAATCACCAAAAATCACTCCACTGGAACGCTTAACAAGGTTTCTATCCTTTTCGATAATGCGGAAGTCCACTCGTCTTCCGATCTTGGTAAGCCCCATGAGAAGGCGGCTGGTCAGGAAGCCTCTTTGCATGCCTCATCTGCTTCGATACAGACGAAGGAGCTCCCCAACAAAAAGCGGACACGTGTCTCTAGCGTGTTCCCACGGTTTTTTACAAAAGCACGATACCCAAAAAAAACTTACTCAAAAAGAAAACTACAAACATTTCTTGGCCACCACTCAGCCGTCCTCCCTAAGAAACAACTTACCAATGGCGGAAGAGTGTAGCCAAGTGGCAATTGTCGATGGACATGCAAATGAAAGGAAACAATCTTTTTCCAAATCTTCCGGCTAGTAACCCTACAACTAATTCGACCAATAACAGTCATTATAAATCTCACTCTATAGATCTTCAATCACTCACCTAAACTCACACTCCATCTCTACTAATATATCTCTTAGTGTTTGCAACAATGTTGAGACCACTAATCCCCTTGAACAAAAGGAAATACCCACAATATACTTCTCATCCTCTCAACCCCACTCGACAAAACATGAACAACTTCTCCAACATTCCCCAACAAGTTGCACAACACCCTATGGTGGTGACAACACAGCCAGTTCACCCCCTCCATCAAACGCAATCCTGGATAGAATATGGATTGAAAGATCAAGCTGTCTTCTTTACGATGGACATAAATGGGGTGAATACCATGATAATCATTCAAAACCCCAACTTCTTGGCCCAACTTATCACAGAGGGAATGAAACTGTCCATGGACATTATGTGAACCATCACTGGATGGAAAATGTGTTGAATCCACTAGCGCCGGCTGTAGAACCAGCTCTCTACCACAACATCCACCCCAGTGGAATCTGCCGCAGCACTTCAACCCCCCTGTGAACATGACTCCTTTTCCCCAACTCCCCTTTTTCACTCCCCAGGAGGTCATAACGGCCAACCCTCTCTTCTTCCCATGGATTCCTGTACCACTACAGGGGCATGCACAACAAGTTCCCAGTCAAGCTTCGATGGAAACTCAACAGCCACCTTTATGGCAACCTGGGAGCGGAATGCAGGAAGTAGGACTGAGAGGTTCCTTCACCGAAATCTCGACTCTCAAACACACTGCTCTAATGATATTCTCAGAGAGGGAGGACAAGAAGTATGTTCACATATGTCCAGTGACCTTGGTGAAATGCTCATTCGATCTCCGTCCAGCGGTAAACACAACTTTTGCCAAATACGCAGTAGTGATGACCCCAACACTACTTCCTATTCGCTCTCCGGACGAGGACGATCCGCTGATAGTCAACCCCCCCAATCACTACACTCCAATGATCAATCCCACTAGCTTTATTGTGTGGAACATTAAGGGGGGAAATAATCCTACCTTCAAAAGGAATTTTAGAGAGCTCATCCACAACCATAAGCCTTGCATGGTAGCTCTCTTGGAAACTAGGATGACTAACTATGTTGGACTATGCGATGAGTTTGGTTTTGATGATTTCATGGAGGTTCCGGCAATAGGTAGATCTGGAGGTTTAGTCTTACTTTGGAACACTGTTATGGTCACAGTCTCTGGCATTAGGCAATCTGAACAGGAGCTGCATGCAATGATCCAGGTATACCCCGACCCTAAGATCTGATGTTTGAGTATTATTTACGCCAGTACAAAAAGTTACAAAAGACACATGTTGTGGGAAAAACCTTGAATCTGTTTTCCATTCCTTCTCATCTCATTGTCCTTCTGATCTTTGGTGCATTGTGGGTGATTTTAATGAGGTTCTTAGACAGCAGGATAAGTGGGGAGGTAATGTTATTAATCGCTCTAGAAGCTCTTGTTTTTGGTCTTGTATAAATCACTATAACTTGATTGACTTAGGGTTTAAGGGTAGTCGTTATACCTGGTCCAACCACAGAGGGAGACACAAAGGCCTTATTTTAGAAAGACTAGATAGATGTTTTGTCAATGATAAGTGGCTGGACCATTACCCTAACACGTCTGTCACTCATCTCCCAAAAACACACTCTGATCACAACCCTCTCCTAATTAATTTAATCCCTAAAGCTCTCACTTCTATTGCCAAATCCTTCAGGTTAGAGAGTTACTGGTTAGGACATCCTGAATTTAAGAGTATTGTTGGGAATTGTTGGCTGAACAGGGATTTTGCTACTGCCTCTAGTGTCTTTAAGAATAGAGTCATCCATTGGAGTCGCATCACCTTTGGCAATATTTTTCGAGAAAAGAAAAGACTCTTAAGCAGAATAAACGGTATCCAAATTTCTTCTGCCTACCCATTGCTGATACCTAATTTTGGACCTCCACAATAGATATTAATCATCAAGCTTCTTAAATTCCAAACGATTTGAAATAATTAACTTTAATAAAATTACAAAATATTTTTCAAGTTATTTTAAATAGTTTTGTCTACTTTTTATAATTTTTAATAATATATATGTTTTAAATAATCATGTATATAATTAGTATATTTTATGAATATTTGAAATTGTCTCAAAAAGATTTTAGTTTTAGTTAAATATTTTGTCAATTAGTTTGGTTTAAGTAATAGTTTATATCTTTAAATTAATTAGTTTATAATTTAGTTAATTATTTTATTTCGTTAAGACTAAGAAGCTCGTCAATTAATTAATATTAATTTGTTTTATTTAATCTTTAATCAGATTCACTAGTTGAGTCAAATTGGCTAAAATTTAAAGTTAAATGGACTAAGTTTGCAATTCATTTGGTCATTTTTCTAATTCAAATATAACCATCTTTTTGTCCCACTTCATGGACCTTTTTAGAAAGACCAAGTGTTGGGCCCTCAACCCACTTCTCCAATTCAATTACCTAGCCCATTTCTTTCTCATTTCCAGAAAACCCAACCCATCAGCAATACAATTTCCAGCAACAACATACAACAACAACATCACCCAACCGACCCCACCTGCATTCATCTTCTTCACGCGTCTTCTTCCCCATAAATCCAGTAGCAAATCACGGTTGACCAAACCCGAAAATTGTGCCAACAGTACTCTCCCATACGCAAGAATCAGCCTTTTCTTTGATTTCGAGCAAAAAATTGAGGATTTTGGTACAAATTTTGAATTTCAAATTCATTCAAAAATCTGCCTGTTTCCCCCCCTAATCGAATCCAATTTCTTCTATAAAAACCCATCTTTGCCTTCAGTTTATGGAGGGGTGAGCATAGGGAGAGGTTTTGAGTTCGGTTCTTTGGCAATAGATGTTTTACACTTAAGAATTTTATATTTAGCTCTCTCTCATTCTAAGTTCCGAGAAGGTCGCTGCTCAGATTTTCTTGGTTTGCCGTTTGTATTCGAATTTTGTTGTGGAAGAATCGCTGCCCTCCTTTGCTCGTTCGTCCCATTTGCTGCTCTGAGAAAGGTAAACCCAGTTCCTCTCTTATCTTTCAAGCTGTTCTGTTTTGTTTGATTTTGGATATGTATTTAAATTCTTGTATTCTGAAATCTCGCGTGTGTATAATATTATTTCTCTGATTTTGTGGCCATTTGATGAGTTTTCCGTATAATGAAATTAGGCGTATATGTGTTTATTCCTTGATTTTGGGTATTATAAACTTAAAAGATCCTATGTTTCTTCCATGGTGATAAACTCCTCTTCCAGTTGGAAACCCCAAAAAGCATGAAATTGTTAATTCTTTCAATTGCTAACCCATTTGAGATTTTTTTTTAAATCTCTAGAATGGAGGTTTGAATTGTTTTAACCTCTCTATGTGACTTGTGCACTTCTCCACATTTGTTTAAGTTAATGTTAATTTATTATTAAGTTTGAAAAATCTCGAAGCATGAGTCCTTTATGATATATGTTATCTCTGACCGTCTAAGCTAATTATTTAATGTGTTTTTGTACCAACTAATGACATTTTGCTTGATATACACTCGGTGTATACACTATACAAGAGTAGCGAAATTGGGCCAAAGACCCTAATTTTCCAGCAGCTGGTTGAGATATATCTGGGCCAAAAGCTCATCCATTTGGCATCCTTTTTATGGTAGATTTAAGACAAGTTGAGGTGGGTTAAGAGGCCCAAAATCATAAAGGCCCAAATCTCCCTCTCTCACTCTCTATTGTATTTACTAGTTTCTGGGTACGCGCATTGCGCGTGTAGCCAAGTGTATTCATTACTCTAAACTTATAGTATATGACAACAACTGTGCTCCACATAAGTGCTTAGACATCTTATTATAATGTTTAACTTGTAAGTGTTAAGTATTTATAGGATTTATGTTGCACTAAAAGGTATAAATGTTGGTGGATATAGGAAGAATTTTTACCTATTAGTGTTACACATATAATTGTTAGAATAAGAGTGTTTGTTTGAAAATTAAAATAGTTATCTGATTTTATATGGATCATTGATAATGAACTTCATACTTTTAGATCTCTTTATTATTAATTAAAGAGGCAATATGTTAATTCATGAGATAACGAACTAATTATAAATGTATGTATAGTCAGTCATTTAAAATATTTTTCAAATATTTCATATTATCCATGTAAAACACAAATGAGTTGGCATATAATAAAATATCTAATCTTTCATTAAGATAATTTTTAATTTCATTTGGAAATAAGAAATATAATAGTGTACTTGTTCCACGCCAATAGTTATATAAAGTCTAAATAAGTAATATCTATTTAGTTGTAATCTCGACACATTTTTTTTATATAAGCAGAGAACATATTTAACTAAAGAGGAATAAGAAAATAATACATTATAAAAGAACATTTAAAACTAATACAAAAAATCATTTATAAATGGTCATCACTATAAGCACTTTACATAAAATAGTACAAATAATTCATTATTTGTTGTAATTCATACAACATGATAAAAAAAATATTATTTCATTCCAAACATTCTTTACAATTAATTAATCAATCAACCATAATGCCTTCGATTCAAATACAACAATAATATTATTGCCCTTAACATTTCTACAAAGATTGATGGCAACTTTTCTTTTGCGGTCTATGACTATGACCAAAAAGGAAATCAAAAAAGAAGAAAGAAATGATATACCAAAGATGAGAAAATGGATCTTAATTTATAAGAGAAAATGACATTAACATACTTTAGTAAGAAGATCAGACATGAGATTTGTAAATTCATTTCCCTTTCTAGGTGACTTTAAATAGGAAAAACTTAGGTGAGGGGAGATGAAAGGAACAAATAAAAGAGGCCTACCAGTTTCCTACTTAATTATGTAACCTTTGGTCTTCACCTTAATTCATTGAACAATTTAATTAGGAGTCTTTTTGTCTTCTTGATAATAATTACTTATAACAATTTAATATTAATTCACCATACACCATGAATAAATTATAACGGAAAGAATTTGATAAATTTGATATTGGCTTAATCTGCAACGTCTCTCCCTTGTAGTAATTAAAATTTACTATTTAATATTTAATTAACAATTTATTAGATGATTAATAGTATTTGTATTTGATATATGGACAAAATGATAATCTAACTTCTGTCTAACATTCGTCCCACTTTTAGTATAATATATGAAATATGATAATATAGTAATAATATATAATATGATATATGATATGATGTTAATATAATAATAATATATAATATGATATATGATATGATGATTAAATTTTAGTATACATATAGACTATAGATGATAAATATTATTAAATTAGATATTTTAATTTGAAATTAATATAAGGAAGTGCAAAAGTCGTTAACATTTTTATTAAAATGATACAATTTAATATTTAAATTAAATAGTTAAATGTTTTTAAAACATTTTAATTTATAGTAGGGGTAAAACCGTAATTTAACTTTTAACCTTTTTTGTTCTCACTTATAATAATATATGATTAATTTGTTTAATTCTTATATGCTTATTTGCTAATTAATCTTAAGGTTAGTAGGTAGTTTTTGTAGTTATTTTATATATAGATCAAAATATAATAATGACTCTAGCTAAAACTTTTCTTATATAGTTTTCTTAATAATACTTTTGGTTTTCAAATATATGTTCACCTAAATAAAACTATTCTTAAATTTATGTTGCATGCAGGGTTGGTGGATGAGGTGAGGCAAATTTTCATTCCAGATGCAGATTACACCAAA
Source organism: Solanum tuberosum (assembly GCF_000226075.1). Taxonomy (NCBI): domain Eukaryota; kingdom Viridiplantae; phylum Streptophyta; class Magnoliopsida; order Solanales; family Solanaceae; genus Solanum; species Solanum tuberosum. The sequence goes on along the minus strand of NW_006239388.1, from coordinate 4,844 downwards.
GGAATCCGACTGTCCATTGGTGTCCCTGAAATGGCCAAATATTTAAGGGAAGAAAAAAATATAGACGGAGATGATGAATCAAAGAAGATGATTCTTCAAGCTTCAATTTCAAGTATCAAGCGTAATACTCGTATATTAATTTGTAACCAACTTGACAAGATTCAATGATTAATAAATGAGAAAATGTGGTCGGTGCATCATATTATTGCTATTGATGTTTTCAAAGAAGATAGAAAAGAAGTTGTTGACGAAGCATGGAGGAATACTGTTTTGCAACCATGCCTAGATATTGTGGAAAGATTTCTCAAAAATGATGATCACAATATTAGTATTGAGTGTACATAAACTATTATTATCTCTATCTTGCGTTATTTTTTCTCTTGGTTACTTTAATTTTTGACCTATTTTGTATAGTTTGTATTGAACTATAGATATATATACTATTCTTGTCTGTAAAATCATTGTTATTTATAGAGTAAATATTTAAGCTTTATAAAAATATTTATTTTAAGCTCCGATCCAAGCGCCAAGTCCAAGACCAAGTCCAATTCCACGTCTTTGATATTTAATATATATTAATATAAATACCTACTTACACAATTACATGAGATCATTCTTAATGTCAAGGTAATAGAGTGAAAAAATAAATGACTATGAATGTTTGGGAAGATTCCAAACTTAAAAACTTTTAAAGAATAACATTCTTAACTACAAATATAAAATTGTTACATAGACAAAGCAGAGAAAATAATAAATTTGCAATCTATCGGTAAGGATCATTTAAGGAAATATATTCTACCTAATTCAATCACGATGATGGAATCTTCATTCAATAAAACATTTATCTATTATTACATGTTGCACAAGTAAATATAAATAATTGTAATTGAAATAGTTATCGATAATTGTTCCTTCCCTTCTAATTGAATTAAACTTAGCACTTATGACCGTGTTGTTAAATAGTGTATGAATTGACGCATTATCACTTGAATGTATTCCTTCAGAAATATTATTGAGTTCTTTTTACAATCCTTTTGATATCCATCTTTTCGTCAATCTTGTATGTGATCTCATAACAATGTACATCTAGAAACTTATTATTTAGGCCTAATCACCCAAATTCAAGCTGACGTATCTATAGGTGTTTTTCAAGAATTATTCTTATCCCAAAAGATATGATTTTTTTGTAAAACTTGGTATATACCAATTCATAAGGTCATAATCACATTTTTACTATAAATGCCCAGTTATATGCGATCTCCAAACAATTTACATTTGTTAACTTTATCCAAAAATTATTTACTTGTCATTACCAAAATACCGAATTTTACATAGTTTATTACATCTCAAGCAAGGTTTCTACTTATTAACTTTATATTTATAAGATTTTTTAATGTATGAGTGGTTTTCATGAGATTATTTACTATTTTAAACTAATTATTATTATAATTTTATTTTATGTGTAGCTAAAATGAATACTTTCATCAACAACAACAACAAGTTCAACAAGAAGAAAGTGGTGTTCATAATGGGAGCAACAGGAACGGGAAAATCTCGTCTCTCTGTTGACCTTGCCACCCATTTTCGAGGAGAAATAATCAACTCGGACAAAATGCAAGTCTATAAGGGACTTGATATCGTGACCAACAAGATCACACACGCTGAGAAACAAGGTGTACGACACTATTTGCTAGGTATACATATTTGAAAAAGACATTTTTTTTGTGATTCCTTTATTTTAATGTGAATATTAATTGACAATTATTTTGTTTAACAATTTTTTAGGTGAAATTGAGCCCGATTCAAACTTCACGGCCGAAGATTTCTGTCTGAAGTCCAATATCTACATAGAAACAATTTTGAAGGCTCAATGTGTTCCAATTATTGTTGGAGGGTCAAATTCGTATATTGAAAAACTTGTGGAAGACCCTGTATTCATGTTCAAACATAAGTATGATGGTTGCTTTATTTGGATTGATGTAGAGCAATCAGTCTTGAACCGTAGAGTTGACACGAGGGTTGATGAAATGGTCAACGCAGGTAGTTTTTGTAGTTATTTTATATATAGATCAAAATATAATAATGACTCTAGCTAAAACTTTTCTTATATAGTTTTCTTAATAATACTTTTGGTTTTCAAATATATGTTCACCTAAATAAAACTATTCTTAAATTTATGTTGCATGCAGGGTTGGTGGATGAGGTGAGGCAAATTTTCATTCCAGATGCAGATTACACCAAAGGAATCCGACTGTCCATTGGTGTCCCTGAAATGGCCAAATATTTAAGGGAAGAAAAAAATATAGACGGAGATGATGAATCAAAGAAGATGATTCTTCAAGCTTCAATTTCAAGTATCAAGCGTAATACTCGTCTATTAATTTGTAACCAACTTGACAAGATTCAACGATTAATAAATGAGAAAATGTGGTCGGTGCATCATTTTATTGCTACTGACGTTTTCAAAGAAGATAGAGTAGAAGTTGTTGACGAAGCATGGAGGAATACTGTTTTGCAACCATGCCTAGATATTGTGGAAAGATTTCTCAAAAATGATGATCACAATATTAGTATTGAGTGTACATAAATTATTATTATCTCTATCTTGTGTTATTTTTTCTCTTGGTCACTTTAATTTTGGACCTATTTTGTACAGCTTGTATCGAACTACAAATATATATACTATTATCTTGGTCACTTTAATTTTTGACCTATTTTGTACAGTTTGTATCGAACTACAGATATATATACTATTCTTGTCTGTAAAATCATTGTTATTTATAGAGTTAATATTTAAGCTTTATAAAAATATTTATTTTAAGGTCCGATCCAAGCGCCAAGTCCAAGTCCAAGTCCAATTCCAAGTCTTTGATATTTAATGTATATTAATATAAGTACCTTCTTACACAATTACATGAGATCATTCTTAATGTCAAGGTAATAGAGTGAAAAAATAAATGACTAAGAATGTTTGGAAAGATTCACTATAAATGTTTGGGAAGATTCTAACCTTAGAGAATTTTAAAGATTAACATTCTTAACTCCAAATTTAAAATTGTTACATAGACAAAGAAGAGAAAATAATAAATTTGCAATCTATCGGTAAGGATCATTTAAGGAAATATATTCTACCTAATTCAATCACGATGATGGAAGCTTCATTCAATAAAACATTTATCTTTTATTACATGCTGCACAAGTAAATATAAATAATTGTAATTGAAATAGTTATCGATAATTGTTCCTTCCCTTCTAATTGAATTAGACTTAGCACTTATGACCGTGTTGTTATATAGTGTATGAATTGACGCATTATCACTTGAATGTATTCCTTCAGAAATATTATTGAGTTCTTTTTACAATCCTTTTGAAATCCATATTTTCGTCAATCTTGTATGTGATCTCATAACAATGTGCATCTAGAAACTTCATTCTAAAATTATTTAGTCCTAATCACCAAAAATTCAAGCTGACGTATCTGTAGATGTTTTCCAAGAATTATTCTTATCCCAAAAGATACGACTTTTAAAATTTTTTTGGTATATACCAATTCATAAGTTCATAATCACATTTTTACTACACATGCCCAGTTATATGCGATCTCCAATTAATGTACATTTGTTAACTTTATCCTAAAATTATTTACTTGTCATTACCAAAATTCCAGTTGACATATCTATAATTTTTTCAAAAAGTCATTGATCTTATTCTAAAAGATATCAGTATTTCTGAATATGGTATGATAATTAATAAGTCCACAAAATACATTTTACTATAAATGCTCAATGAAATCTCTTTCCTAACCACCAATCAAGAAAAATATATTATTTTACATAGTTTATTACATCTCAAGCAGGGTTTCTACTCATTAACTTTATATTTATAAGATTTTTTAATGTATGAGTGTATGCATGAGTGGTTTTCATGAGATTATTTACTATTTTAAACTAATTATTATTATAATTTTATTTTATGTGTAGCTAAAATGAATACTTTCATCAACAACAACAACAAGTTCAACAAGAAGAAAAGTGCTGTTCATAATGGGAGCAACAGGAACGGGAAAATCTCGTCTCTCTGTTCACCTTACCACCCATTTTCGAGGAGAAATAATCAACTAGGACAAAATGCAAGTCTATAAGGGACTTGAAATCGTGACAAACAAGATCACACACGCTGAGAAACAAGGTGTACGAAACTATTTGCTAGGTATACATACTTGAAAAAGACATTCTTTTGTGATTCCTTTATTTTAATGTGAATATTAATTGACAATAATTTTGTTTCACAATTTTTTATGTTTAATTGAGCCAGATTCAAACTTCACGGCCGAAGATTTCTGTCTGAAGTCCAATATCTACATAGAAACAATTTTGAAGGCTCAATGTGTTCCAATTATTGTTGGAGGGTCAAATTCGTATATTGAAAAACTTGTGGAAGACCCTGTTTTCATGTTCAAACATAAGTATGAGAGTTGCTTTATTTGGATTGATGTAGAGCAATCAGTCTTGAACCGTAGAGTTGACACGAGGGTTGATGAAATGATCAATCCAGGTAATTTTTGTAGTTATTTTATATATGAATCAAAATATAATAATGACTCTACCTAAAACTTTTCTTAAATAGTTTTCTTAATAATACTTTTGGTTTTCAAATATATGTTCACCTAAATAAAACTATTCGTAAATTTATGTTGCATGCAGGGCTGGTGGATGAGGTGCGGCAAATTTTCATTCCAGATGCAGATTACACCAAAGGAATCCGACTGTCCATTGGTGTCCCTGAAATGGCCAAATATTTAATAGAAAAAAAAATATAGACGAAGATGATGAATCAAAGAAGAT
>NW_006239387.1:415291-437666 GCF_000226075.1 Solanum tuberosum | reverse complement strand
TATATATATATATATATATATGAATTTATTTAAAATTAAAAATTAAAAAACAAATTTAAAGTAATTTTTTTAACTATTAAATTAAAAAGTATATATGAGCCACTTTTGTAATTATAAGAATATATATGAGCTAATGAGTATTTTTTTTCATTCCATTTTTGTAATGATAAAGATACACGTGGATCACTTTTATAGGTACTCTCTCCGTCCACTATTGTTTGTTAGGGTAAGATCATGCATAACCTTTAAGAAAAAATTAATATAAGGTGCAATTTGACTAATATAACCCTACTATCAATCATTATTAAAATGGTTTGTACTTTTTGAAAACTGTAAAAACAACCTTTTTTCCACATTAAAGTAGTTTTGTAACTTCAAAATGACTACTTTTTTAGACTAGTAGTTATGTAATTATTAAGGGCAGAATTGGAAAATGTGACTAATTGTTTTTTGATTGTTTAAATTGATAATTAATTTTGGACAATTATTTTTAGTATAGCTGACAAACAATAGTGAGCGGAGGGAGTACCAAAGAGTATACCAAGGAGATACGTCAGACCTTTTTCAATAATTTAAATAGCTATGTGGACTGTGGTAAATGATAATCTAGCAAATCTTTGAGAGCGACAAAATAATGAAATCTGCAATTTCCTAGAAGCTTCCCGCTATATGCTGAAACACAAACTATCAACTAAAAATGATTCCATTCAGCATGTCAGCCAAATAAATTACTATCATTATTTGAAACTCTCTCCATATTGTTAGTTTGTTACAATCATCATATAAAATTGATGAACATTAAATCCTAGTATGATATATAGCGATTGGAGACTTTTCTAATTCGAACTTAGATATTCTTCAATTGAGATTCCTTTAGAAATGAGATTTCAGCCGAGACTCGCTGAACCACGTACAAATTCAAAAGTCCTTTCGAAAACATGTGATAAAATTGGAACAATACAAAGAAAATTAGAGCATTCAGTGCGAAAGCACGGTGCCAGAGTAGATGTTTCAGCTGGAATAAGTCAAGAGAAGCAACAGAAGCTAACGAAGCTGTTAGTGAAAGTGAATATACAGAACAGTGTGGGGCCGGTGCATGTCGTAATGTCGCCGGAAAACACCGTCCGGGAGTTGATAAAGGCTGCGATTGAGATTTACGTGAAGGAGAAGCGGCGGCCGTTGTTGCCTAGTAGCGATTCTCGGTGTTACGAGCTTCATTACTCCCAGTTTAGTATGGAGAGTAAGTTCTCTGTTTTTTTTTTTTCAACTAGGAAATTTTTCAATTGATTCAGGGAACAAGAAAACTAATTATGTCAAAAGGATTCAACAATTTATAAATAAACACAATTTTATTTTGCCCTATTTATATACATACAGTATAATTTTCAGACGAAGTTGATTTAATTGAATTCTATTGCAACTCTGTACCTAGTTGCAATGTCTATTTGACTAACTATTTTTTTTCATGGTGGGAATGTACAGGCTTGAATCTAGACGAGAAGTTGCTGAATTTGGTGTCTCGAAGTTTCTTTGTATGTCCAAAACCAATCTGTCGTCTTAATTCATCTTTGAAGAACAAAACAAAGGGCACTGAGAAACTTCCAATTATCTTGGGAAAGTTTATGGATCTCTTGATACAAATTGTGATAAATCTAAGTAGTTTTTGGTCAAAGTGTCACCTCCAATGGCTTTAATCATATATTTGAACAATCAATGCTAGTGACCAAGTCATGTTTATTACTAAACACTTTCTCCTTCTCTTTTTGTTGTAATGGATTCTTCTTCTTCTTTTTAGTTTTTTGTGTGCAACTTACGATTTTATTAAAGTTGCACAAAATGACTATCAATGCTCGATGGAGCTTTCAATGTGATTGGACTCTACTAGTTAAATTTGGTGTTAGTTAAATTTGGTGCAACATGTATTCATCACAAAGATTTCAACATTTTATATTGTAAGTTAATTAAGCCCAAGTTTGCTCAATAAAGAAAATGTGTTATTGAGATTTGCTTTAATGGTCTATTATTGTAAGTAGAATGGTAATTTTATATTTTTAATTGTTTTTTGCTATTGGACAAGCAAGTTAACATTTACCAAATGGACATTTGATATTCAAACCATTCAACTTCGTTATATACAAATTCAATGTTATTGACAATCAATAGTAGATGTGCCGATAGCAAGGATACTCACCCGAATACTCTTTTTTGTTGTACTCAAATGTCTTTAGAGGTTAATTTTATCAACCTTAACAATGTTACTAAGGTTAAGGTTTATGTCTTCCTTCGTGTAATTATTATTTTTAGTAATATAGAAATTAAGAGTCTTATCTAAATTCCTCCATGAGTTTAATAGACCTTCTTGAAAAAAGAAGAAAAAAAGGTCGATTTTAGGACATAAATGAAAGGCCTTATACCTTTTTATAATATTTTTTAATCTATAATAATATATATAATTATCATTATAATGATTCACCTTTTTGTGAAACAATCTATCTACAAATATATATATATATAAAACCCGACCAAGTCAAGTACCAAACTCTAATTAGTATCTCTATTCAAGCGATGCTATTAACTTACTTATTAGTGTGTACAAAGCCATTAATAAAATTCAAATTACATCTCCTTAGTTGAAAATTATAACCGATAATAAAGATTAGAGTGAACTTGACCTTACTAAGACAATGAGAAGAATCAAGTGCAACCTATTCTTTCTTGAGGATTATTTACAGATTATCAATAAAACATAATTTCAAATTAAAAAAATATATAAAAATTTGATATATCTTGAAATATGAAATAAAAGTAAATAGTTTAAAAATTCTTTAATTACTCAATTGGTTGAGTATCTAAATTTTCACCTTGTTAGCAAAAAATTAATTCTCCAACTTCTAATATCCTACCCTCTCCACCCCCAATCCCCCAAAGAAGAAAGAATAAAGGAATTGACACATTTCAATAACACTTGATAATAAATTAAGCATTTTTAAATATATAAAAGATGATATACCATATCATTTTGTTCATTCAATAAATAATCAAAAATATTTTTTGACATATGTTATTAAAGAAAATCCTTTATGAAGTTTTTCAAATAGTATATAAAAGTTAAGTATATATTTTTATGTCGATTTGATTTGATTTTTCTTTTACTCAATACAAAATCTAACTTAATTTTTTTTTTATTGATGATTTGTGTACCCTTTTTTTTTTTTTTTTCATTTTTCTTTAAAAAAATATTGTGTTTGGTTTTAAAAAATAAAAAAAGTATGTACTGAATTCTTTTTCCGATTTCTTTTTTGCACAAAAAGTTTTTTTTTTTCATCCATAGCATAGCCTCGCTCACACCGGTCAAAGTTCCGAGCGAGATACACCCAACTGCTCCGGCTCCGGCTACGGCTACAAAGTGGATCGTTACTTCGGCTTGAAAATTGGAATCGCCTTTTCGTCCGATTCGTTGCTTGCTGCCAGGAAGCACCGGGGGCGCATAACGCACCTGGCCCTATTAATCTTCCTTCTTCATCCGATTGATTTGTGGAGCTACTAAGAAGAGAAAAATGGCTGATGTTTGGGCATGGCTTCTCTTCTTCTTCATTCTCATTGCTCTCCTTGTCATGATTGTTTTTCAGGTCTATATCCTAAATCCTACTCTTTCCACTTATTTTCTTCTAGCTTGTATTAGATTTAAAATTAGGGGTTTAGTTAAGTTCAGTGTTTGATTAATTTGATAATGCAAACGTGAGATTCGTGATGCATTAGTTTTTCTTGTTATGTGATGTGATTTCACAGTCTACTGAAGATTATATATTTGTAAAATAATTTTAGGTTTTTGAATTATCATGTTGATTTCAGCTGTAATAAGCACCTAAAAGTTGTTATACTGAATTTAATCTGGATACAGCTTCTTGTAGAGTTGAGAGAATAAGGATTCTGGTCATGTTCAACTATCTCCTAGTTAAAGTACAATTGGTCGTGATGGAGATTCATATAGGGGCTTGTCTGATGTATAAATTATGCATTGCCTACCTGAATGCTTTAAATTATACCGTATCTGAGGGTTTCAGGAGAAAGATTTTACATCCTCGTAATTTTTTTTATAAAGACATCCTATATATACACAAACATATATGTTTATATTAATTTGGATAAGAACCATGAACTGTAAACTGCTCAGCAACACCACATACTTGTTAGGTAGCTTCTATTAAGTATGGCAAGACAATCTGTATCTTCTGTTGAATATTATAGAATGCAGAAAACGGTAGTGAACTTGTATCTTTTTCTTTTTCTGTGTCTAAGATGAAGAAGTCTGACATTTGAAATGCTTACAGCTGATGTGCTTATCAGATTTAGAGTTTGATTATATCAACCCATACGACTCTGCATCTCGTATAAATGGAGTTGTTTTACCTGAGTTCATCACACAAGGAGTTCTGTGCTTGCTCTATCTGATAACAGGGCATTGGGTCATGGCACTTCTATGTGTTCCATATATGTACTACAATTACAGATTGTAAGTTTCTGCTTGTCTTTTTGCTTTATGGCTGCACTGCAAATGAAATTATGTTTTGATCCAATTCAGATCATCTTATCCATGGATAGCACATTAGTTGTTATAGCATGCTGATGAGATCTTAAATATGTGTAGAAATGAAATTTGATTTTGTTCCTCCATTATGCTCATTTGCTGCGATTTTCTGCAACATTTACTTCTGATTCCCTTTATAAAGCACTTTTTTATAGCACCTATACATTTTCTTTCCTTAACATTGATAGTTTTCTTGGGATTTTTAATTGTCAATAAACTGTTAAACAGAAATTTGGTATATGTTTCTTTGCAGTAGTGAAACTTGGTTTAACCACTTCATGAGCAGTATTGAATTGTCTAGAAGAGACTCCTTTTTTCTATTTTTTTCAGCTTGGCATTCTACTTGTCTTTCATTGTTCAGAATTATGGCAAACCCATAGTAAATTATAAAATTGTCGTCTTACACAATTCAATATGGTAAAAAAGTTGGCAGAGTTCTTGAACTCGAGACTCACCACCATCTATCAATCAAAAAATTTCACGTGCTTGCCGCTATCCTAAATTATAAATAAAACTATTCCCAATTTAGTTATTTATGCTTTATAGATGAGTTGGTAGATACAAATCAACAACGAATTTTCTGTGTAGGTAGTCTGTGGAATTTTCGTGACATGGAGTTATTTTCTAGTGTCAAGGTTATCAGCAATCTAGGTGTCTGACAATTTCGTTACTCAGGTTTGCAATTGTGTGATTTGAGCAGGCTCATATTAGGATGCGTGGTCTTTTTTGTTCCAGTTCACATTGCTCAATTCTTAAACCTACTCACCACGTTGAATCTTAATGAACCCTTGAAATTTAGTTCCAAAGCTTGAGTGTTCCTCATGTACTGTTAAGACTCTGAAAGCCCAGTTGCTTATCATTTGGTTGACATACTGTTGGTATGTCCGCGAGGTAGAGTGGGACTTTTGAGCAAACTCAGGCTACAACATGACAATTTAGGTTCCATGTTAATAACATATGTATTATGTTAATTTACAAAGCTAACAAGGAAAATAACCGAAAATTTGGAAGTCGAAAAACACTCTTGAGAATTAGAGTTTAGGATAGGTAAAAGTAAGAATATATTTGCAACTGCAAGTTCATCCTCATAAGAAGAAATAAAGGTGAGATTAGTGGGGATTATGATGCCTAAATGCCAATTATTAGCTATCAAGACTCAAATCTTTCAAGAGAATGGGCATGGTGATGAAGAAGTAACATATAGAGTTACAATGAGATTACTGAAATAGAGCATTACAGGATGGTGTGTGATAGTCTGATCAAGATGTACCAATCGAAGTAAAAAATCAAGTTTTATAAATAGTTGTGAAGTCTCTCAATGGTATATGGGAGTGAATGATTTGCCTAAAATGCACAATGTAACAAGAGTGATAAAAAACGTGAATGTTAAAGATGAAAGTGTTGTTGGGCAAGATCAAAACCTTCAACAGAGGGACAAGTAGCACACATAGAGGTAAAAATAAATGAAGGTTGCCTGAAATGGTGTGGCTAAATCCTCCATAAACCTCCAAATCTGCCGCAGGCGTTACGATGATTGAAGGTAAAAAGGATGGATAGTTCTAAAATCACATAGAGGTTGTCAAAGACCTTCCATCTCTTTTTCTTGATAAAGTAATAAATTTTATCAATAGCATGGGCACAAAAAAGGCTTGTATACATTGGATACAAAAAGAGAAATAACCTACAAAAATATGGTTCTTACGAACAACGCCCGATCTTCTATACATGAAGGAACCTTAAGGGTGCACCTAAAAGAAATAATAGATAAGAGGTTATTCCTTACATAGTTCATCTTAATATCTTCAAAAGCTCTCTTATCTTTTCCCCTCCAAATGACCCACATAAGAGCTAATGGAGCAACATTCCATGCCCTGTGTCTTCTCTTCCCTCTGCTGCAATTTCAACTGAACATTAACCCTTTCATAGTGCCTGGTGTAACCCAAGATATACCAAACAAACACAAGATTTCTCATTTCCCACCATAACCTTGAGGCTACAAAGCAATGAATGAGGAGATGGTCAACGTCTTCATCCAATCCTTGCGCACAAAATACCAACTAACATATTCCTCAAATTTTTGGCCATTAGAATCACCTCTCGTGTTGCACACCAAGTGAAGAAACACACCTTTTCTCAGAACCTTTTGGAATCCAATTCAATCTATGTGGATGCAACTCCATCACCATGAGTTTCCAATGATGTTCTTTGTTTATGAAACAGCTCAACTAGATTTTGGAATTCCGTCACTTCCCAATCTTGCAAGTTCCTCCGGATACACAAATCCCAAAAAAGTTCTCCATCTTGTATCATCTGCACTTGTTGGACTGTCATCTCCTTGGTGCGAGATTCTTAAATGTTAGGAAAAGTAAGCCTCAAAATGTTATCCCCATACCGTCGGTGACCTCAAAATCTTACCTTTCTCCCCTTCTCAACCCTAGAAGACATATGCCTGCTAAACACTTCCCATCCCTAACCTGCTATCACTTGAAATTAGTACGAACTTGCTTGGAACAAAATATGATGAAAATGAAAGATTTATTGTTAGGTGTGTATCTTATTTGGAGCAGCTTTAGCTGTTTGATGTAAGACATTGTGTAGAGTTTGTCCGCTTGGCCGAGTTAAGGCACCAGGTGCCGGTCCACCCTACCAAGAATTTGGGGGGTGTCATTTATAGAGCTTACAAAATAGGTGATATCAACGATTATTATTTTAAGTCACTGTTGGCATACTTACATTAGGTCAGGCGTTTACTAGAAGTCATGACCTAGAGAACTGTAGTTCTAGCAAGCCATATTTCATTACAAAATTATTGAGTATTGGAATGGAATAGGTCCAAACAGGGGAAATAGATAGTGAGAAGTCATATGAGTCGAGTTGTTTGAAAATGGAGGGTTTTTACTGATACCACCTAATAGATTAATTCAGAGATGACACTGATAAGTTTTCATGTGCTTGGCTGATTTTTTTAGCAAGTCTTTTGCTTATTTGTCTATCCCTCTTGTAAAAAAAGGTTTCCGTTGAGCCTTTTTAAGTTTTACCGGAACAAAGAAATGGAAAAATTACTTAAAATATTCTGTTACTTTTCTCAAAAAATAAAATAAATAAATTAAAATTTAAAAAAATTACTTAAAATATTGCTAGTATCTTTTATTCTTGCTTACATTTTATTGATGAAAGGAAATCCAGGGGTAATTTGCTATATGAAACTAGAGGAAAGACTATCTTAATGTTCTGTAAGGGTGGACAAAAAAGGTAGTCTTATAGGCTGGTTTGAGCCAATGTTTGGTAGAACAATGGAGGTCCACTGAAGAGCTGGCTGGTACTTATTTGCTAAAAAATAATGTAGATATAAACAATACTAAGTGGTAAAAGGATCTACATTACATCCCAGCTGAAGCTGAAGCAGTCCTTTTCCATCCTAACATTACCCTCTCTTCGAATGCATTCAAAGTGACTCATATGCTTGTATTCATTGATTTTATATGAGGGAACTTGTTTGTGCTTGATTCAGTGATTGAGATTTAACTAGATAACGAACATATCTAATATTGCTGATGTGTTTCATCAAATTAAATTTCTCATGTTTGCTTCATGCTCTAGGTACACGAGAAGGCAGCACCTTGTTGATGTGACAGAAATTTTTAATCTGCTTAATTGGGAAAAGAAACAGAGGCTTTTCAAACTAGGCTATATCATCCTTCTCCTCTTCATATCATTATTTTGGTAAGTAATTAAATAGTGCTTCATAAATCATATCCAAATTTCTCTGTCTAAGATTGGACTTATGGTACCAAAGCAGGCATCCTTTTTTGTTCTTTTTATTTTGGTTAAAAAGCCTTCTATTTGTTACGGAAGTTCTTACAAGTAAGACACTTCTTGACCGAGACTGTATTCTACAGGTTAATTTACAGTGCCTTGGAAGATGATGAAGAGTCTCTATAGGTTCTATTGTCCAGCCGAAGTATAAGTACTCGGTGCTGCTGCATTTGCTCATTTATGCTGGCTTGTTGTAGTTCATTATTCTTGAAAGTTCAGGGTTTAGAGATAGCAGATTCAATTGCAGATTTGAAGCTCTCCCGTCCCCCTCCCTATTCAATTTCCAAGCAACTGCAAGTTTTCAGGTTCTACATATGTACTGCAGGGTGTGATTTTGAGTGACATAGTACCTTCACCAAACTAAAATCCCACTATGCTGCATTGAACATGTTCTTCTGTAAGCTTATGTTCATTTGTTTTTGCTGTCCATTAACGCGACATTGCTAATTCAGGGTGCTATTAGTAGGATGGAAGATATTTTTCTTTGTCCCTTTTATAATTTGTCTCGTGATGTTGAACAAATGAAAAGCAGAAAACTGATAGAATTGCGATATTAGTTGATGTTCTTTCGATAAAAGCAAAAAACTGTGAAGATTGAGTTTAATGAAATGATGGGTAGTAAACAGAACAAGTGTTGTTGTAATAGGTTATTGATATGGAACGGTTTCTGTAATGTTTTCGTTGAACATTACTCCTCCGGTTTCTATTTATATGACACAGTTTCAATTTTTTTTTTAAAAAAACTTGTGGGTTAAATTTGTTAAACATTATATAGCTATAAAACTTTCGAAGCTTGTAGCATTAGATATGCAATAACATTTGTGTTTTTACAAAATTTCACATGAAAGATAAAATGAAAAATAGAAAATTATTTGTTTTTTAATTTACGAATATGACGAATCAAAAAGAAAAATGTCACATAAATTGAAATAAATAAAGTATCAACTTAATTTTATATTAAGCGCCATATGCACATGGCGCACATTCCTTGCGTTAAAGTTTAAATAGTCACAATGTTGTGATAATCTTTTTACACAAAGGAAAAGGATAAAAGCGATGACCATGAAGATGTAGTAGTGTTTTATCAATTACAGTTTGAGTTTTCAGCACTTAGGACAATGCTCATTAAGGTATAATATATAAACAAAAACTCAAACTTGACCTCAACTAGCAAGTAAACATTCCAATTACTTTGAATATATACGTCTAAACACCTCAACTCGTCTTCACTTTGTCACTTGAACATTTCAACTTGGAAAATGATCATATAGACACTTTCAAAATTTATGTGTCACGTCAATATGTCTCCAGGAGACCAAAGTGGGGATGAGTTGGAGTTTTAGTTGCCAGTTGAGACTAAGTTGAGGTGTCTAGGTGTGTACTCTCAGCTTACTTGCCAATTGCAGCCAAGTTTTGAGTTTCTTTTTATGTATTATGCCTATTCATAACTTTCAAATCTTTATTAAGAAGAACCATCTTTTGTGAGAGGTTGGGACAGATGAATGATCCTTCTTCGTCGATATTGTTCACCATGGAATTTCTTAGCTGGGAAACAAACTATTTGTTTAGTTATTGAGAAGTGAAAACTAACTCCCTAGTTTGTTACTTTTTCGTATTGAAGCCAATGCTACATCTAATGAATTTGATATAGTTAAGTTGTGCTGAACGCGTTTAGAGAGATAAAAACCTATGAGAAAATATCCATTGCCGCGTGCACTAGTACTAATCTTTGTGTAGCTACTATATATGGTAAGAAGAAAGAGGGCAATTCTTTAATGGCAACAGAAATCATGGCTGCAGACATCTATCTACTACCAAGAATTTCAGCAAGATATGGACTACATCAAGAAATCCATAATTGACAGCACGAAAGCATACTGAGTTCATGGAGGAGATAAAGAACATGCTTGCAGTAATCCTAACAGGTACAATATCACAGGTGGGTGGTGAAGCTCTGAGTACAAGAAGCAAGGTGAATCGGTAAGCGCTACCCACTAGAAATCACAATAAATTACCTTGACCTTCAGCAGGATCTTGAGGTACATGAGTTTGATGTACAATCTTCTTTATATAAATGTGGACATGATGGAAATTCTGAAAGTAATAGGGAAGTTCTACAATATGAAGGAGACAAGAAGATTTTGGAGATGAGCAGAAAGGAATCAAACAAAGAACAATGTGGTTCTTCATACTGTTAATTTTGACGAAGATTTTGTAGTATCAGGTTTGATTATGGTTGCTCCTGTAAGATTACTATAGGACCAGAATATCATCTCAAACTAAAAAGAAGATGTTCCTACTTCCTAGATCTTCCGTTATTTCTAACAAAACTTCATCTCCAGTCAAACATCGTTACATAAAGTAAGACAGGGAGTAGTCTAGAATGTCTCATCTGCTACTCCTGTATGGGTAGGGGAGAATTTAAGGGGCACTTATGCTACAAGAAAACTAAATATCGTACTTAGTTAGATGCAATTCCCACCTAATACATTTTAACCTTCTTTTTTGTTGTGGTCCACCAAGGTTCTACAAATCCTAAATACGCCTGTGTGTGGGCACTTTTCCCAAATACTTGTACTATGATGAGAAGGTAATTAATGGCCAAAGACTTGCCGTGAAGGCAACAATACAAGACACAAGTTCTGAAAAGCCAATGATCAAATATTTTTTGTCCCGAAGAGGATTGCAGTAGTTCACATGCATTGCCATGAGCAGGTGTCTGGCATTTGCTAAAATTAGAAAGGAAACCTCAACAACAAATGAAAATTATCTTTTTCGGGGCCATTGTACATCCCCAATTCTAATGCGAAACACCAGATGGGAAGGCACAAGATATACTTTCTAGAAAACTAGTTCAGATTACTAAAAAGACCTCACTGGATATGGATCAATAGGAAGCGAATGATAAGCAGCTCACATCTGCTCCTGCTAATTTTCAGGAAGGAAGCCCACAAGAATCTGCTTCATAGCAACAAAGAGAAATATGCCAAATTATTATAACTGAAGAAACAGTGTTTGGAAGTAAGTTCAATAATTTGTTCACAAAAACATTACATCTATTTGTCGTCAAGAACAAAGTGCTTCCTATTGCATAAATAGCACACAGAGTAAAGGAGAATCAATACCTGCACAGGACTGGCAGCTACCAATTGACCGTCAATCCGACCACCAATGACACGTCCCTCGGGGCTTATTAGAGACACACTCATTCCACCAGATAGGTTTCTCATTCCTCCAGTCTCAGAATGCACAAATGATCCAGCGAAAGTAAGTAAATCATACCGGCCCTATAGGAAGAATGGAAGAGCAAGTTTAAACGCAAATGTCAACCAAGACAATAAACTGGTTCCAGCACCCAAGGGAATGGAGTAAGCCATAATAAGAGAACCCATACCATCTCTGACAGAGAAATCATGTTTCATCAATAATTCCTATCACATACCGATTTGAGGGACTTGGATGATACCATAGTCTACAGGTACAAGAAAACACACATGGTCCATGCCCAAGGCAGTCAAAGAATGAAAACAAAAGTTTTAAGGTAACAAAAGCGCCGCGCCTTCAAATGAAAGAAAGTGCACCAATAAGATCAATGCCCTCAATCTGATTAGTCTTTCTCATTATTATAAAAAACTCTATTAGTTTCCAAAATTAACCTATATTTATATCTAAAGATAAATCTGAAAAATGGAAGAATAAAAAGTTTTAATATTTAAGCGACTACTTAGGCTAAATATTTCATCAATAACATTTCCTGACACCTAATTACCAGAATTGCATAGTACTACATCATTTGATAGGCCAGGAAAGAATACCATACAATGGAACCTCACGCGTAGAAGCAATCATCAAATGTATATGGCTCTTCAAAATGATAAGACACAAGATAATCAGAAGATTAACCATAACAAGAGCAAAGTAATAAGATGCAGCACCTCAAATGCCACTTTACCACCAGAAGTATCTGTTTGATGAAATGTGACACTGGAAATTACACCAGTTGCTGAGAGAATACACATTGACCGAGACCCTTGTTGAAAGAATGATAAAACCTTCATGCTGACATCCTAAAGAATTTATTGAAATATGAGCAATTTGTTATAGAGATGTATTGGCAAATAGTCAATTCACAGTGGCGGGTTAAATTGCATTTCATTGTTCAGGAAAAAACATGCATGCACTATCCAGGTATTACAACTTTTCTGAACACCCATCAAGTTTGTATCTTACAAGAAAGAACCCATTAAATGTAACAATTTGGAGAGACAAAAAATCTGGTATAACTAGCAATGTGAAAGAGATGCATCATATAAAACTTAAAGAAAGACGAGAAGGGAATTGCAAATGCAACTCATATCATGCTATAAAGAGAACTTTCATAGGTATGAGCTTTTTTTACAAGACTTCCAAAGATACCATTTACCTCTCCAGTATTAACCGTGATGATGTGGGTCATAACATTACCACGAATTATCCTAGAAACCCTTTGACCTGCATAAAGAACTTAGTAATGTAAAATGAACCTTCAAATATACCAACATTCAACTAACAGAATCATATTTCATAAAATTATGTTGGATGTCAATTTTAGAATATCATCTACAAAAGAGAAGATAGGAAAGAAACGATTCTCAATTAGTTTATTACAAATTCAAAAGAGATACCTTCAGATTAATACTCCTATAAAAGAAAATCAAAATAGCATGTTCCATGCAGTTTCTGAAATACCGTAGAATATAACAATCTTTTTCTCCCACTACCACCCTTAAAATAAATAAAGGAGAAGAATACTTGATGGAAAATATTACATACATAACCACTTCTATTGTGAAGTGTGATAAAGAAGAGAATAACATCTAATGAATAACATACAAAAGTCAGCCCTTTCATAGAAATTAGGTCACTTGAAATCATGAATAATTCCAAATTACTAGAATTTAATCATAACCAAAACCCTATATAACTAAGAATCTAGATATATTTTCCCAATGTGGAGTATATAGATCATATTGTTCAAGTTTGCCACACATAAACCTGATAAATTTAAGTCAAACAAGGAATTCATAAGAAGCCTTTCGATTGACTTTGCATAAAAGCACTTTATTGGTATTGTAATCAAAACTATGTGATGTGTTACTGCTAAATGAGAAGTGTTCAACTGACTTAACAGGTTAGATGACCTGGGTTTTTTTTTGCGAAAGAAAAAACCAGTTTCTATTGATTGGGCGATTACTTAAGCCTCGGAACAAGTTAGTTGAATTGGAATGCTAGCTAAAATCATAGTATGTGGAATAGATACATTGTTAGACTTAAGCTCTTTCACTGAATGTGTAAACACATGAAGAACAGTTTTTTTGACCCAACCCCAGTCCACAAATTCGAAGCTCGGGGATGTATTTGTCTCTTTATCCTACTTAAATACTAGATTTTGTGTCAATGGAAGACTTCACACACGTCCAATCACACTCTGGATATGCCCTTACCACTGAACCAAAACCTTAGAGGCTGCGTGAATAGCGATTTCGACAACAATTAAATTTTAGCATGGTTAATCAACAAATTTGATGACTAGATATAAAATGTTTGTCAAAACACTAAGCGTGCAACAAGATGGAAAATATATAACTAGAGAATCTCATTGGGAGTAATGGATACAAGACAGTGAAAAATACTTTGATAACATATAAAGCGAAAAAAGATAACTCATATTAAATTAATAATGAAACAAGATAGCAGAACTCCTTATATAGGATTTCAGGCTATACTAGCAAGTTAATTTATAAAGCTAAGATCATTACATAGATCAAGAACACCATTTAATATTAGATAAGACGCATACCTATAAAACCACTTGGTTCATCAGTGCGGACACGCACTTGGTTATTTGTTCTCATTGCTCCTCTTACAATTTGCGGTGGAATGGCGCAGTTTCCTCGAGGTTAAGGAGATGAGAGGCGATCTAGCCATATATTTATATAGGCATCAAACCTCAACCTAATGGGCCTCTGCAAAAACATGTTTTATTATATCTTCACAGTGCCTACACTACTGTTATCCACACCAATAAATGAAGTGATTCAGGCCCAACAAGGAATCCAACTTATAGATAGCTCAGTCATGTCCACCAACTTACAAACGGGCTAAATAAATATAGTTGGTGGACATGACTGAGTCGTCTATAAGTTGGATTCCTTATTGGGCCTTAATCTATTGGTGTTGATAACAATAGTGAAGGCCCTGGCCCTATGAAGACCTAATAAAATATGTTTTGGAGAGGCCCATTAGATTAAGGTTTGATGCCTACAAATATATATGGCTAAATCCCCTCTCGTCTCCTTAACCCCAAGGAAACTGCCCCATTCCACCGCGAATTGTAGGAGGAGCAATCAGCACACGTAGCCAAACGAGTGTGGCGTCCACACTGATGAACCAAATGGCTTTACAGGTATGCATCTTATCTAATATTAAATGGTGTTCTTAATCTATGTAATGATCTTAGATTTATAAATTAACTTACAAGTATAGCTTGAAAATTCTATACAAGGAGCCTTGCTATCTTGTTTCATCATTAATATAATGTGAGTTATCTTTCTTCCTTTTTTGCTTTATATGCTATCAAAACGTTTCAGAATATATAAGGTACCCAATGATTTTCACTTCACTAGAAGGGCCTTAAGTCAAGCGATTACAACTCAATTTTTCATTGTCTTATATCTATCCATCACTCCCAATGAGATTTTCTATTTATGTATTGTCCAATTTGTCACACACTCACTGTTTGACAAACATTTCTTATCTAGTCATCAAATTTGTTGATTAACCACGCTAG
This sequence comes from Solanum tuberosum, assembly GCF_000226075.1. Classification (NCBI taxonomy): domain Eukaryota; kingdom Viridiplantae; phylum Streptophyta; class Magnoliopsida; order Solanales; family Solanaceae; genus Solanum; species Solanum tuberosum. Next base: position 422,433 of record NW_006239387.1, on the reverse strand, counting down.
AATTTCATTTTATCGAGATGAATACAAAAATGTAAATTGTTGCCGAAATTTCTATTTACGCAACCTCCAAGATTTTGGTACAGTGGTAAGGGTGTATCCAGAGTGTGATTGGATGTGTGAACTCTTTCATTGACACAAAATCTGGTATTTAAGTAGGAGTGGGATAAAGAGACATATCCATCCCCCCCCTTCCCCATGAGCTTCAAATTTGTGAATTGAGGTTGGGCCAAAAAAATTGTTTTTCATGTGTTTACACATTCAGTCAAAGAGCTCAAATCTAACAGAGCATCTATTCCACATACTATGATTTTAGCTAACATTCCAATTCAACTGACTTGTTTCGAGGCTTACATAATCGTCCAATCAATAGCAACTGATTTGTTTTTCTTTCGCAAAAAAAAGACTAGGTCGACATTTTAAGTTAGCTGAACACTTCTCAAAGTGCAGTTAGCAATAACACATCTCATAGTTCTTATAATAATACCAACAAGGTGCTCATCTACAAAGTCAGTCAAAAGATTTAGAAAGTCTTTTTATGAGTTAATTGACATTCTAATTCTTTGTTTGAGTTAATAATCTAATTCTATCAGATTTACCATAAGATTCAAGAATAAGGTATATGTGTGTGATTCAAGAATAAGGTATGTGTGTCAAACATGAATATATGATTTATATACTCCAAGTTGGGGTCTGGGAGAATGTATCTAGATTCTTTGTTTATTTCTTCGTTAATAGTACAGAGTTTTGGTAATGATTAAATTCCATTAATTTGGAAGTTTTCACAATTTGAGGTGGTCTCACTTCTATGTAAGGAGTGACTTGTATGCTATTCATCAACAATTCATTAGATGTTATTCCTTTCTTTATCACACTTCACAACAGAACTAGTTGTGTATGTTAGTATATAATATTTTCCATCGAATATTCTTCACCTTTATTTTGTTTTAAGGGTGGTAGTGGGAGAGAAGGATTGTTATATGCTAATGTATTTCAGAAGCTGCAAGGAACATACTTGTCCCAATACTAAAAATTAATCTTGGGATATGTTATCCCAAACTTTGTAACCAAAAAAAGATTAAGGGGTACTAAAATTTATCCCAGGGTTAGCTTCCTTTATTCATCACACCAAACGTGTCCTAAGGGCTAAAAGTATAACACATCTACTTTCCTCATAAAGTTAATATGAGCTTTAACAATATTACCCCCTTTGGGCGGATGATGAGAAAATATTCCAGTAATAGAAATTACATCCCCTTTGGGCAGACAGATTTACTAAACTAAAATATTCTCTTTTAAGGACTCAAAATAACTTTGGGCAAATTATGATGAATGCGATACAAGGAAATTAATGACAACTAATGCGAACCTTCACAATATTACCCCTTTGGGCAGGTAACGAGAAAATATTGTAGTATCAGAAAATCCATCCCCTTTGGACAGATGAATTTTCTAAACTAAGGTATTTCTTTTCCGGCATCACTCTTCATCATCAAATTAAAACACACAACAAACCCCCTTTTGGGTAGGCTATTGTATGTAATAATCAATAACATCCCACAACTTGGAATAAGCCTCCCAAATCAAAGCAAATATACCGCTTTGGAGTACACTATTCACTTGAAATTACAAAACTAATTCAATCCTAGGGAAAAGCAAAAATATGCCCAACCAGACAAAACAACATGTATGTCAATAGATTCATAACATGAAATATGATTTTTAGGATCAACGAATGTATCACATTCGTTCTATCTTATAGCTCAAATTATATTCATCAACCCGTAATAAGATTTCAACAAAGCATGTCATAATTAATTTATCTAGTTAACAAAATTTTAACATCACGAGAGTAAATACAGGATAACGCCACATATAATGACTTATTTATTCAATAAGATAACCCTCTAAGATATGCTCACAATATTATGGAATATTACGATCTATCAATCTCATTACATATTATTAGCCTGTTGAATTTTAGATGAGAAAATACACCTCATAATAATTTTAAATAGAAGGCACATAACTCAAGATTTATGCTCAAACTTGTGATTCTAAAATAAGATTTAGAAAAATCAAGAAGCTAGAATGAGTAAGTGTGTACCATATAATGCAGAACGCCAAACATAATACTTCTTCATGTGAAAGTATTGCCTATAAAGTTAGCTTCCAAGACAAATAAGTATCTCGAGACCTTGTGAATCAATTAGATCAATCTAGTTATAATAAAATCACGTGTACAGAGATTATCACACTTCTACGAATTAAACGTGACATAAATTAATGATAATTATAGCATCATCACTAATGCCCATCATGGTCAGGATTGATTTTAGTACACTATTAAAAATGAAATCTAATTCCTATAAAATACTTATTGAATTTAATCAATTCAATGTTTTCAAAATATTAAGAATTTTGTACTCCTACACCAATGAGTACTTAATTTCACAATCTAAATTCCTAAATTACTAAATAGATTTGAATGGTATACAAAAGACAACTTTCAGGGTCAGACTTATATTCAAAATAAGGTACTACTCCCTCTGTCCCATTTTATGTGGCAACATTTCCTTTTTGGTCAGTCCCAAAAAGAATGTCACATTTCCTTATATGGAAAGTATTTAAAGGTACAATTCCTTTTTTATCCTTGTTGGTCCCACTTAATCTTAAAATAATACTCCAATACATTTATGAGGAGAGAGAAATTGAGTCTACTTTTTAAAAGGGCAATTTGGTAAACATTTCAAAGTCTTCATTTATTTCTTAAACTCCGTGCCCGGTCAAATGTTGCCACATAAAATGGGACGGAGGGAGTAGGTAATATGCACCTCTTAGGTCAAATATTATATTAGTTACCTTTAAGAAAAAAATGTTTTGGTTCTCCAAACAATAGTAGTGACATTATTCTTGGAACAAAGGTATGAAATAAGAAAAAGAAACCTGTTTATTCAAGTAAGGAACTTCCAAAAACTTTAGTTACTTAGAAATCACAATAAGAAGTAAAAGTAGTTGTATATTATGGAGGTTCAGACTAAAATCCTGTCATTTATCATTAAGCTGTAGATCAGTGAATGTACTCGTTTCGTTTATTCTATTACTAACGGCAGATCACTGTACCATATCTAGAAAATTAACTTCCACAGTTACACTCATGTCCAAGTGACACCTACAAGTTTTAAGATCCCCCATTTCACAGACCAACCCAAAAAAACAACACTTTGACATACAATACTTATTCCCATCTGGTGTTTACACCTAACTAACATTTCAACACGAAGAATCAACAAATCAGAGTGAAAATGCATGTTACATAACCATGGTTAAGTTCTAAAAAAAATTATATACGAGACATGTGTTGTATTGATTTGTTTGATGTAAACAACCAATGCAACGTAAGTAAAAAAACAGAACTTGTGCACATAATGAACAAAATAAGTAATACTAATGCAAAACAGCATGTTTTTAATCTTTACCTAAATTCTCAAAATCAACTTTGGGCTGATACACTGTAATAGCTGACCCCAACCGGCCGGACTTTCGCCTGTTTCTTCTTAGACGAAAAATCAATCACCTGAGAAGGTGCGGCGGATGAAATTGGCTCTGCAGAAATAGGCGTGTCTACTGACCCATTTGGTCCATTATTTCTGGGTCTACCTCGCTTTTTCTTCTGAGTGGTCACTGCCGATGCTGCACCCGACTGGGTTGCTACTGCTGGTTGAGCAGATCCAGTCATGCGATAGTCTGATGAAGCATCTGAAGCCGCCATTGTTGCTAATCGTGCTTACCAAAATTGTGCTGAAGGTAAAAAGATTGGGGTTTTCAGGAGTTAAAAATGCTAACTTTCCTCAGATGGTCCGATTCGTAATTCAAGGGAAAATGCCAAAAATGTCCCCCTAAACTATTGCAAAAAGTCTCAATATACTCTTCGTTCACTTATTTTATTAAAAATATACCTCTAATTGTTTTTTCCTATATAAATAACATTTTGTTGTTGGTATAATTTATATTTTAATCAGTAAACTAAATTATTAAAATTGACCTTTGAAGGTCGGTTTTTACAAAAATTGAATTTCTAATTTCTAATTTCATACTTTGATTTCATTAAGAGAACAATGTATATTCTAAGGTTTATTTAAATTGATAATTTTGAGCTAAGGAACCAAAGAATACTTCGTCGTGTATAGTTGAAACTTCATATATTCTGGAGTTCTAAGAAGAAACTTTCAGGGTAAACAACTCTTGCTATAACAAAATATCGATATTATAAAAGTAAAACTCGTATCTCAAAATTCAAACTAATACAATTAAAATTTTAGGATAGTGCCATGGAGTTCCATTAAAAATCATGAATTTTAGACAAAACGTGAGTTCGAAATACTGCAAGTGGACTTTATGAAAACTTTTTGAACGGGACATATTCTGGTAATTTTTTAACGTCAGTAAATTGTGTTGGAGTTTTACATGTAAATTTTAAATTTCAGCCTGTTGTGTTGGAATTTTTATGTTTTAGCTTAGAGAGTATGGTTATCCAAGTTCTATTTTCTTATTAAAAAGTAACTAAATTTCTAATAGTTTTAAAATGCTGGTTAAAATTCACTTAGATTCTGTGCTTTTACATGGACTTCTAACTTAGAATTCAGCTACTCCCATTAGAACATACATTCAAGTCTTGTGATCATAATATTTGAGGTGAGCGAATGGTGGCATTATAGTCATGAGCTTAAGACACGTATTCAAATTCTTTGAAAATATGAGTTCAAACCTAAATATTCATACTCCTTATTTCAGAAGTCTTTTCACTTAGTTATCTACCATGTATGCTGCACATAATGGTTCGATTGAACTTACTCCTAACATTCTAGCTCCACCTCTGAATTCACGAGCCATTTTCTTTAACCACCCATGAAGTTTTCCGATCATCATCATCTCCACCACCTTCTTCTTGATTGCAGGCAAGCGTATGTGCTTTATTAGCTTCTCCAACCCAATCAATCCTAGCAATCAACACTAACAACAGGGCCAAACAAGCAGCAACTCCAACCATGAACCCTATCAACAATCCTGCAAGGCCAAGTTGAACCTTGAAAGCCAAAATCACCCCCGATGGCAAAGCCAGCAGGTAAAATCCACTGATATAAGCATACGTCCCAAGCCAAGGCCGCGCTGTCCCACGGACAATTCCTCCACAAACTGCTAAAGGGAAGTTAACAACTTCAACTAAAGCCATTAGCAACATGATCCTCTTTACCCCTCTAATTACCCCTTTATCATGGCTAAACAGAGGACCCCAAATTCCTTTTGCTGCTGCCATAACCGAGCCACCGAAAAGGCCTGCAACGATACTCAAGCCTAACGACACGTATGCTGCCCTGTAAGCAGGGCTGGAACTATCTGCCCCTAGCTCATTAGATACACGAATGGATGCACATGTCGCGAGTGAGAGCATACCAGAGTAAATCAAATAATCAAAATTCAACACAATTGCTATAACCCCAACTGCTTGTTTAGCATTCGGGAGTCGCCCTGTTAGCAAAACCAAAATCTCATAACACCACCATTCGAGGCAAGTTGTAAGGCAACATGGTCCGCATAGTTTGATTAATCTGATCCAATCAAGAATCCCCTGTTCCCACCAGCCTCCTTCATTCCACTTTCCGCCCTTTCTGTTCTCTGATATCACAACATAAATAACCAAAATAATCATGATCAGTAAATCTGTTATCCAATACGCCATTGAAACTCCTTCTAGCCCCTTATTCATGGAAAGTAGCACATTTATCGGTATATGCAGAGCAACCCCCAAAGCAGAGGTTAACATAATTGGGACTGTAACATTTTGTGTGCTCAAATAAGCTTTCAATGGACACAAAAAAGATGTGATCACCAAATCAGGGAGAAGATAAACAAGATACTTTTTAGCTACCATTGAAATCTCTTCTTGCTGGCCAAACTTAATGAGGATCTTGTCAACATTAAGCCACAAGAAAGAAATAGGAATTGAGACAACTAGTAACAAAGAAACAAACATGACAAGGGTCTTATGAAGTAACTTAAAATTCTTGGCTCCAAAGGCTTGTCCACAAATAGGCTCCATAGCACCACTAAGTCCATTCAAGACTGAGAATCCAGTAACGTTCGCGAACGTAAAACCCAGCGTTGCTCCAGCTAAAGAAAGCTCACCAAGCCTACCGAGGAACGCAGTTGTGATGGCTATTTTTGCAAACCATGTGAAGTTCATAGCCATCAGAGGGAGTACTATTCCCCCTTGCAATTTCATTTCTAAAAGGGCATTTTGTATGATTTTTTCTGGCCATTTTTTGGTCATTGATTCAGGCATGGTAATGGTAGTATTTGCAATATGAGTGATGTTACACAAGAATGGTTAGCTTTTTAAAGAGCATAAGTTTTGTGGAGGAGTTGGTGATATTAAAAAAATGGATTTTCTTGTAACTGTCAATTGAAGAAAGAAAGCCAATTAAAAGAGGGAAATCTTGGTGGGGAATTTATAGTGCATGATGAGAATGCAAAGGCAAATCAAAAAGGGGTATTGCTAAAAAGAAGAAAATAACGCATGGCTCACAAATCTTTATGAAAGACCAACTGTTTTTTCTCGTGTTGTGTTTGCTGAGTGGAAAATGATTTCGAAAAAGATTATACATACTAAAGATTAATAATAATAGCAAATCAGATAGTGTTTTGATTAATCCGGGACAACATCTTGAACATGAATAACATAATATGGGGGCCTAACATTGGGTTAATTAAAAAATGGGTAAATCACATAAATATGCTATATTAAAGAAATATTTACCATCTATGACAATATAATTTTTCTAACTAAATATAACAAATTTTTGGAATTAAGAAATTGTACAGTCGCTTGCCTCTTTCTCTACCCTTTTTCATCTGCCTTCACTTTTTTTTTTATTCTTCTTCTTCTTTGTCTCTTTTTCTATCATTATTATCTTCCTCCTCTTATTTCTTTCTTTTTTAAAAAAAAAAATTGTTTGAAATTTTCATATAAATAACTATCTTCAAATCAATTTTTGCCCATATTTCATTATTTTTACCCAAAAATCCGACGGAAAAAAGAAATGGAAAGATGAAAATTTGTACAAAATCATATTTTCAAGCAAAAA
>NW_006239387.1:413532-415226 GCF_000226075.1 Solanum tuberosum | reverse complement strand
TGTAAAATTATAGCAACAAGAGTTCACCATTAATGGTCATTATAAAGCTTCAAATTTTGAATTCATTATTTGAAATTTTACGAATTTGTGATTAGCTTGGATAGATTGTTTCTACAAATAATTGAAAATGTCGTTTGAAATTTATATCTCAATTTTAAGAGGGTTTGGTTAAGTTTATAATTGATTTTAGGAGAAATATTAGATTGAAACTCGAAAAAGGTGAAGTTTATGGAACTGTATGACAATTGTTTTAAAGTTGTATTAGATATGTTTCATAATTGTATTAAAATTATATTAAAATCATGAACAATACATTTATAATACATATTACAAACTTCACTCTTTTTTAGTGGTATCAACCAAAATAATTTAAGTAACACATTCGTAATACATTTATAATATAGGAACAATACATATTGCAAATGCCGCTTTTTTTCTTAGTGATACAAATCAAAATAATTTATAAGACACATATAATATAAGTTTTATTCTTAAGCAATCCATTAATAATACATATTGCAACCATCACTTATTTTCTTAGTGATACAAATCAAATAATTCATAAGACACATATAATATAAGTTTTATTCTTAAGCAATCCATTAATAATACATATTGCACACTTCACTCCTTTCTTAGTGGTACCAACAAGAATAATTTAGGTAACACACTAATAATACCTTTATAAGACACCCACATTACATTTTAATACATATTGCAACCATCACTTATTTTCTTAGTGATACAAATCAAATAATTTATAAGACACATATAATATAGGTTTATTCATGAACAATACATTTCTTATTGCAAACTTTACTCTCTTCTTAATGATACCAACCAAATGATTTATGTAACACAGTTATAATACATGCACACTACATTTTTAATACATATTGCAAACATCACTCATGTTTTTTAGTGATACAAACCAAAATAATTTATAAGATACATATAATATATGTTTTATTCATGAATAATACAAGTTTAATTCAGTCTATAGATTATTATCTTGTTTTTCATTAGTAATGTTTTTTTATTTATTCTTAATTTTCTCTTTTAATTCAACTTTAATATTGGTAATACACTTTTAATGCAAATTTAATTCATTTTGTAGTTTATTATTTGTTACTATTAGATTACTTGTTTAATTCATTATTGATACAAATTTAATTCACTCTATAGATCTGGTCGTTCATTAGTTACATTTTTTATTCATGCTTAATTCTCTCTTCTAATTCAACTTTAATATTGTGTAATACACTTTTAATGCAAATTTAATTCATTTTGTAGTTTATTATTTGTTACTATTAGATTACTTGTTTAATTCATTATTGATACAAATTTAATTCACTCTATAGATCTGGTCGTTCATTAGTTACATTTTTTATTCATGCTTAATTCTCTCTTCTAATTCAACTTTAATATTTGTGTAATACACTTCTAATACAAGTTTAATTCATTTTGCAGTTTATTGGTTGATTTGTTATGATTGAATTACTTGTTTAATTCATTATTGATACAAGTTTTATTCAGTTTACAAATCACAGAATGCTCTTTCATTTGCTACATTTTGCATGCGTGTTTAATTCACTTCTAATTCAACTTTAATATGTGTGTAACACATTTTTAATTCAAGTTTAATTCATTTGGCAGTTTATTATGTTTCTTCATTTGTTACAATTAGATTACTT